>NC_057810.1:553749062-553764481 GCF_018294505.1 Triticum aestivum | reverse complement strand
CTCGCCCACATGGCACGCTGCGGTTGGCCGGGGCGGCGGCGGCGGACGCGTCCGGCGCCGTCCGGACGTGTCCGGCGCGGGGAGAGGAGCGGGGAGCTAGGGTTAGGGTGGATTGATCCGAAATTTCGGGAGGAGGGGTGTTTTTATAGGTAGAGGGAGCTAGGAGGCTCCAAATGGAGTGAGGTTTTCGCCCACACGATCGTGATCCGACGACGAAGAGCATGGAAGTGACTTAAATGGGTTATTGGGCTGTTTTGGAGGGGTGTTGGGCTGCACCCAAAAGAGGCCTTTGCGGTTATGTGGTTAACCGTTGGAGTATCAAACGAGCTCCAAATGACTCGAAACTTGACATGTGGTCTACCGGTGATGTACCAAGGCCACTTGGCAAGCCTCGGTCCATTTCGAGAATGTTTAACACCCGCACAAGAAAAGAGACAAGAGGGGTGCGCCGGTGCACGTGGGAGCGTCGGAATGCAAAACGGACAACGGGGAAAATGCTCGGATGCATGAGGCGAACACGTATGCAAATGAGATGCACATGATGACATGATATGAGATGCATGACATGAACAAACTGCAAAACAAAAGACAAAACCCAACCACGGAGGGAATACCATAGCACATAGCCGAAAATGGCAAGAGTTGGAGTTACAAATGTGGAAAGTTACATCCGGGGTGTTACAATGGTGTTTCTCCCCCTCTACCTTCTTGTGATGAATTTAATTTTACCTTCGAGCTTTCACTATTAGCGGATTGAATACTTTTATGTATGGATTTGAGAACACTTGATGTATGTCTTGCGTGGGATACTCGTGGTGACAATGGGGTGTTCTATTGATTCACTTGATGTATGTTTTGGCACTCAACTCGCGGATTCCCGAGGTGATATTGGGGTAATCTATGCATAGGGGTTGATGCACGTTTTCATCCTTGTTTCCCCGGTAGAAATCTTGGGGCACTCTTTGAGGTTCTTTGCGTTGGATTGAATATTATGAATCTGAAGTTGTTTGATGCATATCGTATAATTGGCCCACGGATACTTGTGGTGACATTGGAGTATCTAGGTGACATTAGGGTTGATTGATGTGTATCATATGGTATTATTTTAGTACAAACTCTAGGGCTGTTTGTGATACTTATAGGAATAGCTCAAAAGATTGATCAGAAAGAATAAATTTGAGGTGGTTTCGTACCTACAAGCAATTTCACCTTATGTTCTCCACGATAGGAACTTTGGAGTGACTCTTTGTCGCACATTGAGGGATTTCCATATGATTTAATTATGTTTCATTGTTGAGAGATTTTGCACTAGTGAAAGTATGAACCTTAGGCCTTGTTTTCAAGCATTGTGACCGTTTTTGCTCACTTTTGTTACTTGTTACCTTGTTGTTTTCATATTTTCATATTACAAAAACCCATATCTACTATCCATATCACACTTGTATCAACATCTCTTCGCCGAACTAGTGCACCTATACAATTTATCATTGTATTGGGTGTGTTGGGGACACAAGAGACTCTTTATTATTTGGTTGCAGGGTTGTTTGAGAGAGACCATCTTCATCCTACGTCTCCCACAGATTGATAAACCTTAGGTCATCCACTTGAGGGAAATTTTCTACTGTCCTATAGAACTCTGCGCTTGGAGGTCCAACATGAGTCTACAAGAAGAAGGTTGCGTAGTAGACATCAGTGAGTGCTCTGTGTTTCCATTGACTATGATGACGCCCTTAGGTCCAGGTATCTTTAACTTGAGGTATGCATAGTGGGGGACGACATTGAAACGAGCGAACGTTGTTTGGCCTAGGAGTGCGTGGTAGCCGCTGCGGAAAGGGACGATTTCAAAAATCAAGTCCTCGCTGCGAAAGTTGTTCGGCGAACCGAACACCACTTCCAAAGTCAGGGTGCCCGAGCAGCGGGCTTCCACGCCTTGAAGGTAGTGTTACTGGGTTTGATCCTTGATGGGTCAATACCCATTTTCCTCATCATATCTGCATAAATCAGATTGAGGCTACTGCCTCCGTCCATGAGGACTCTGGTGAGGTGGTACCCATCGATAATGGGGTTGAGAACCAAAGCCACCGATCCTCCATGTCGGATACTGGTCGAATGATCCCTGCGGTCGAAGGTGATTGGGCATTGCCGACCATGGGTTAAATTTCGGGGCTACAGGCTATACGGCGTAGACATCCCGAAGCGCACGTTTTCCCTCCTTCTTGGGTATATGGGTGGCGTAGATTATATTCACTATCTTTACCTCAGGAGGGAATTTTTTTCTGGCCCCCGTTGTTCGACCTGCGAGGCTCCTAGTCGTCCTCGCTACGGGGGGCTTTTGCCTGCATCCTCGGCTGTGAGCTTGCCGACCTGTTTAATTACCCAACAGTTATGGTTGGCGTGGTTGGCGGGCTTGTTAGAAGTGTCGTGGATCTAACAGGGCCTGTCCAGAATTGTGTCCAACTTGGCGGGTCCATCCTGGTTCCCTTTAAAGGGTTTCTTCCGCGGTCCCGATTTGGAATTATGGAATCCGGCATTCACTATCGTGTCTTCTGCCTCGCCGCCATTGTGGCAACATTTATTTATATTGCGCCCTGGTTTCCCGTTGGCGCCCTGGAGTTCTAAAGTGTCGGGGTCTTCTGGGTTGGTGCTTCTATGAGCCAACCAACTGTCTTCCCCCATGCAAAAGCGGGTCATGATAGAGGTAAGAGAAGACATCATCTTCAGCTTATCCTGGCCGAGCTGGCGCGCTAGCCATTTGTCCCGGATACTGTGCCTAAATGCCGCTGTAGCTTTTGCGTCCGGACAGTCAACGATCTCATTCTTTTTGGTCAAAAACCAATTCCAAAAATGTCAGGCTGATTCTCTGGGTTGTTGGATCACGTGGCTCAAGTCATCAGCGTCCATGGGGCAGACATAAGTGCCTTGAAAGTTAGCTTAGAAAGCATCCTCGAGCTCTTCCCAGCTTCCTATGGAGTTCTCAGGGAGGCTGTTGAGCTAATGCCTGGCCAGTCCCTTGAGCTTAAGTGGTAGGTATGGTGTGCTGATCGTCTCCTTGAGCCATATGAATGTGGAGAAGAAAATCTTCGGTCCATACGTCCGGGTCTATTGTCCCGTCGTATTTTTCAATGTTTATGGGTTTAAACACTTTGGGGGAACCAATGCCGCGTTACCTCATCCGTGAAGCACATCAGGTGAGCAGCGCCCTTGACCCGGGCTACATCACGCTGGAGATCGGCTGCCATGTCAGCCTGGTGCTACTCCCGAATTCTACCGTTTCGGTCGCGCCAAGTTTGCTATCCGTCCCTTCTAGCCGGGGCGTAATCTCGAGATCCATAGATGGATCTTGTCTGTCCTGCTCTAATGGTGAGGTCTTGACAGAGATCATATTGGTATTCTGATTGTGCTGCCTCCTTGCCTTTACGGTGAGGAGGAGTGGGTGGGTGTTCGGTCTCTCCAGCCGGCATGTCCCTTCCTCGAGGGGGACGATCGGGCTCGTCTGTCTCTGTATATCTTCATGGTGCGGGCGCGAGGGCCTCGTCTTCGAATTTTGGCAACAACATCCACTTTGGGTAGCTTTTGGTTTGCTGTTGGTAGCCGTACCCTTCTTTGGCTGCTATGACTTTTGTCCATCTATCATTGAGGGTGTTTTTCTCGGCCTTGAACTGCTTTTGCTACGTCTTCAAGCTTGGTGTGGTGGCTATGAGCTGCTGCTCGAACTGCTCTTGGTCCAATGGGTCTTCTAGAACCATGAAGTCTTTGGTTCTGAGGTTGACCTCCTCTTTGGAGAGAGGCATTTAGTTGCTATCCTCAGAGTCATCAGGATCCTCGGGGTTATACTGAGCCTCGTGCCCCTCTGAGCCATAAAGTTGTTGCTCGGGGGCGGGGTCGCCGAGGTCTTCCACATTGTCCAGGGTGTCGGTGCCCATGTTTCTTTCCCTGCCTCGACACCCCTTGGATCTTCAGTGTTGTCTAAGGTGTTTGGGCGGCTCCTCACCGGGCTTATTGCTATCTCTCCTGGGGGTGACGTCCCCGTTATTAGTGCCATTGTTGTTGTCATTGGGGGTGTCCACCATGTAAACATCATAGGTTGAAGTGGTCGTCCATCGGCCGGTGACAGGAGGGGCGGCATCATCGTGGGCCATGGCTTCGTTGTCGTCGTCCATGGTGTCGGCCTCCTCAGAGGTGTAGTACAACATGTCGGTTAAGTCTTTGACATTGGCTACTAAGTGGGTGGTGGGTGGGATGCCTCAAGGCCCTGCCGAGGTAGGCCGAGGATGGGCCATCCAAGATAGTCATCAACTGGAACTGGTCTTGTGCCTTGTTTAATAGGGCGAGACTAGTCGAATTGGTGTATGAAATTTCTTTGGAGTCTACCTCCGGTGTGGCGATTAGACGAGGGGTGAGTCTGGTCAGGACTGACTTCCCTTCCTCGAATGTTGTACTCGTGCCAAGGCTCGAAGCCAGATTCACGACAAGAAGGGTGAGTCCTATCGGGGTTGACTCCTGGTCTTCGGACACGACACCCACGTTAAGGCTCAAGGCCGAACACAAAAGAGCTTATCCAGGGATCAGATTGGGGAGAGGTACCAAAGTCGATGCTTTGGGATCCCTGGGTGTCTCAGGTAAGGCTAAGAAGCCAGTGAAGATCATATCGCCACGAGCGTCGGCGATGTAGTCTAAGTTACCAAACCTGATCTGGTGCTCATGGGCGAAACTGTCGATTGAGTCGATATGACCGATCGAGTCAGCATGCAAAATGATGTTGCCGAATGCAAAAAGTTTCCCGGGGACGAAGATGACCCCGGTGTTGATGCCATCTCTGATGATCAGGCGAGCCATCGATCCTTCGGTGATCCAATAGGGGAACTCTCAATGAAAGCACCAATATCGGTGTCAGAACCGGTGGATCTCGGGTAGGAGGTCCCGAGCTGTGGATCTTGGATCAATGGGGAACAAGGCACAAGGACACGATGTTTACCCAGGTTCGGGCCCTCTTGATGGAGGTAAACCCTACGTCCTACTTGATTATATTGAAGTGTATAAGAGGATTACAGAGTCGATCTACCACGAGATCAGATGAACTAAACCCTAGACTAGTAGGATGATGGATGTTGTTCTAGCCTCCACAAACTAAACCCTCTGGTTTATATAGACACCAGGGGTATTAGGGTTACACATGGTCGGTTACACGGCAGGAATAAACATGTCGAATCTTCTTATCTTGACTTGGAGGACACACCAAGGCACCAAAAAACTTCTTGTCCGGATACGGGGTCTCCTCATAGTTCAGCCTCCTAGTATTGGCAACGCGTCCGAATAGTCCGGCACACAAGGGATAGGCCGGCAAGCCGAGGACCCCCTAAGCCAGGACTCCCTCAGCTGCGGTCTGGCCGGATGGCGCGTTTTGCCATCTCTCTCGGGCTACGCTACACGTGCTCGCTGATCACACTCTGTCATGACCGGTCGATTGTCTGGTTGGCTTTCCTAGTTTTCTTCTACTCATGTGATCCCAGATGGGAATTTCCGGTTCTGATGGTTCATGTCATTTGTCGTGGGGAAGGTGTGGTCAAATTTTTTATCAACCCGACTGGAGTATGAAAAATATATTCTTAGAGTCGATTTACCTTCTCAATCAAACGACTTATATATCGCCAAAGAAAGACATGGGCAATGATTATCGCTGTCTGTCGTTGGTGAATACAAGACAATCACATACGCAAAAAGGAACATAATCACTTACAGATAATTCACGAAAACAACATTTAAATAGTTTGACTAAGTTTTTGCTTGCATTTATTTGTGTTCCTTTGTCGACCATTCGTAAAATATGTTACATAAGTCGCTTCGCTTCCTCACTCTAATTGGTCTTTGCGCCAATGGCACAACGGGTAATCTAGTGGATATAGCCCGTGATATTGAAGTGATATAATGTATGCATTGTAATAGGGAATTTAATGAGGTCGTGCACGAATTTGCTAGGAGATGTTATTTAGACGAAACTGATTGTATGTGGCACGATGATGCCCCTAGCTTTATCTCGACCTTTTTAGCACTTGAATTTTCTTGTAAAATTTGCAAAAAAAAAAAATTCTTATAAAGTGTGCTTTTCCCCCTCAAAACTATAAAAGAACTTAAAAAAACTATATATAAAAGCACGAAAGGAAGGAAGGGAAAATAACGTAAGGGCGGGCCAAGCGCTCAGTTTTGTTCTCGAAAAGAAACAAAAAGCAAGAATAGCAGGCTGGCCTACAGAATAGTAATTGGGCCCAAACCTGCACACATCAGGCCTTCCGGATGCTCTCGGGAAACTGCTCTGTGCCCTAGGAAAGCCCCTCGGTCTCCTCTAGCCGCCGTCATTCTTGATCGCAAGAGCTTCTCGGGAAGGTGAGAGGAGAGGAGACAGCGAGAGGGTGCGATGGATGAGGCTGGCCCCAACTCCCTGACCCTGCGCTTCGTCAACCTACCGCAGTGGGTGCATGAGCTCCCGCGCGACTGCGTCATTCCGGCGCTCACCAGGATCCTCCGGCAATACGTACCGGTAAATTGTTCTTTCCGTTCCCCTTCCTTGTTCTTCCTCTTCGATTTGTGGTGCTGTTTTTGTGACGAGAGCCTTGATAAAAGATGCGATTTTGTTTTTCTAGACGCGGCTCATGTCAAACCCGAACCCAGACCGCGTGAACATTTTGGTCCAGTTTTTCCATCATGAGTCAGCCCAATGGATTCTCGACTCCTACAACGGTCAGTACAATGCAGTTTTTGGTGATGCCATCTTCTTTGAGTGGAGTCCCCACAACCTCATGGAACCAGGGCAACTGTATGAGTATGCTCGGCGCCCTGTTACCTACAGGCTCGAACAACCTGATGTTCCTCAGATACAGCCACCGACAGGATTTGTTGGTCTTCCCCCACCAGTATGTTTTTTTTCTTGAATTTCCTTAATCAACCTCTTATATCCTGTCACTAATGTTTAAGTTATTTCATTGTGCAGCTCCACCCTACGGACGACGATTGGTTCTCAAGAGAGTGTCCGTGGCAGGAGGAGGTCACCCGTCAGTACCGTTTCGAACCTCCGAATCAATTAATCTGAGATTGGTGACCGTAGCTTCTTTGCCATAAGGAAATTTTTTGGGAATTTTGGCGTTAGAGCAGGGACCGTTAGTTTGTTGCAAGCTTATGTTGAAGCTTTGCTTGGGCTGGAAGGCCTGTTAACTCTGGTTGAAACTATTACTTATTGCCCAGCTGTGGTTAGTTTGTTGCAAGCTTATGTCGAAGGCTCGAAGCTTTGCTTCGGCTGGAAGGCCTGTTAACTCTGGTTGAAACTATTACTTATTGCCCAACTGTGGTAATTATTTTGATCTCGAAACTTAACAAAGTTCCTCCTTTTTTCAAAACCTTCCATGGTCATTGGGCCTACTATCTGCTAAGGTTTTGGTGCAAGCGTATTGCACCTACGTTTTGTGTCATGACTATTGCAGTCGTGTTTATTTATTGCTGCAATTCCTCTTCTTTCTTTTCTTTATGTACATGCTCAGCTGATAGGCAGACTATAGTAGCATCATCTTTTTAGTCTAATCTGGAGCTATTACCCATATAAGTAAGAGGCAATGAATCTTATTTCATAAAATAAAGTTTTTGTCCTTGGTGGTGACTAGGTTATTAGACTTGCGTAATAGAGAACAGACATTTACATCGATTTGTATTCTGCCTGGTTCAAGCTGCCATTTGAGGAACTGAGAAACATCATTCGGGCATGCACTAGTATCTCCAATGTTGATTATTCTACTAAATATATTAGTTATGGGTGTACAAAATATTAACCTCATAAAGTACTGAAGTAGGCAATGTTAGTTTCTTTGATAGATGTCATAACAATCTTAGCAGTTTTTTTTATATTGATACGTCATTCTTTTCAAGACAAACGCATGAACAATTGATAAACCTGATTCTACATATGGATGTAGCGGTACTTACGGCACTGCCACTTTTCAAGTTAGAAAATGCCAAAGTAAATCATACTTGTTTTTCTACTTTGATGCTCATACCTTTTTAAAATAAACTATGTATTGTACTCTCATATACTGTGTACTGTTTGTAAACTGCCAAGCCCACACGTGGGCAAGCTGCTAGTGCCTCTGAACTCCTTTATATCTTACAGAATTTAAGTGCTTGCTATGCTTAGTTTCACCTGCACTACTCCTTTATTTTTTTCAGTTATAATTCTATTTATCATCATCATAGTCCATAATCTTTATTATATTGTTTGTATAATGTGTACTATGTATTTGCACTGCAGTCCCTTGGTTTTACTCAAGAATTAAGTTGAATCTTTCCCTGAAAACTCATATGATGGGCTTACTCTCATTCTGGTATGAATAAATAAGTAATTTGTTGAATACGAGCACATCAGCTCACGTAGTTTCCCTTATTCTCTTCAACTTTCTAAGATGACTCGTGATTTTTTTATTTAAGAATGCTTATAATTGACTCCCTTTTTTGCGTGCAATTTGGTGTCATGAAAAATCTTACATGCTGTACGATGTACAAAAGTAACATGATCTTAAATGGATTTCCAGATGTCCCGTAAGTGGTAATGCGTTTTTAGTCAAATATAGTTTGGAATTCTTATCAATCTGCAACTAGAGATTAAGACCTACTGTCCCATGATGTTGCAGGCGCTGTCTAATTTTGCTTGTTTTGTAGCACAGCAAGGCAAGAATGTCATGGCTTATTTGTTATACCAGGTTTACACTTTTTTTTTGCATATTCAACAACAAATTACTCTTCCTGAAGTGTAAGTAATATGTGCCATTCGATATTAGGATCCTGATAACAGAATAGTTGTTGACATTGCAGCCTATTAATGTTCGTCTATGTGTTTGGTGGTTCTTGGGGCTTTAACAATCCATACCAGATCTTGTGTACCTGTTGGCCTTTACACCAAAATTGAGGATGTATCTTGCTATGTACTCTCTTTTTGGTCTTTACACGTACACCATAATTGAGGTCGGATTTAATTATGCCATGTGCGGCTTCGTTGGGGTATAAGGTTCAATACAGTTCTCCCTGCGTTAAAATTCTCTTCGGGCCCCAATTTCTCCCAATTCTTTTTTTTGACGGGAAAACCTCTCGGTATTTTATTTCTCAACTAAAAGAGTTACATCATTTATTACATAAGGAAGAATGAAATTGGATGGATCTCCATCCATTCAAAAGAAGATTGAGTATCATAAGAGTGCTTAGACAGATGGTGAGCAACTCGATTCGCTTCCCTCGGGCTGTGTTTGAAAGTAACTTCATTGATCATCTTAGCTCTTACAAAACAGTCAGCTAAGGTTGCAGTATAAGATCTCCAACTCCCCATTGCACGCGATGATTAACTCCAAACAATCAGACTCACATGTGACATGGGTGCAGCCCAACTTCTCAACTAGCTCTAGACCTTTTAGCAGGGTGAGGGCCTCCGCTGAGGCAGCATCTAAGATCATCTTAACAGGGCTGGCTGCTCCTGCAACAGCCTCACATGCGCTGTTACGTATAACGGCGCCAACAACACCCGTACCGTCTTGATGGAAAGTAGCATCAACATTTAGTTTATAGCATCCTCGGCTTGGCTTTTCCCACAATATTTCACGTGGTTTGTTGGAATAGGAAACAGCTCCACAATTTGAAATTAGTGACTGAATCGCAAAGGCCGTCCGGGGATGATTCGCCCTTCACCATCTCCCTCCTTTGCCACCATATATACCAGCATGCAACGGCAACTGACTCCTGTAGTCCTAACATACCCAACACTGGTGACTTCCTGTTCGGGTTACAGATAATATGCTCAAGTACTACTGACCCTGATAAGTCTGAAATCAGTGCATCCTCAATGACAACTAGGAGTCCTAAAGCAGACCAAACACTCCGTGCATGCTTGCAAGTAAATAATAGATGACGGATATTTTCCGGACCCGACTGACAAATAGGACATTGCGGCGAGACGGGTATGTGCCGTGATGCAAGAATCGTCTTTCCCGGGATTATACCATGTAGAGCCTTCCATAGGAACACCTTAATCTTACTTGGGATTTTTAGATTCCATAAAATGTCCCACACCGGGTTTGGTTCAGCAGAGCCTTGACCATCCTTCCGTCTCGTTCGTGCGCCGAACTGATAATCCCATTCAATATGGTAAGCAGAGCGGACAGAGAATAAAAGGTTTTTACTCATGTGCCACGCCACAAAATCTTCCCACGGATGTGGGCTCAAAGGGATCACTAGAATATTGCTTGCATCAATGGGTAAGAAAATATCTTTAATAAGTTGTTCATCCTAGCTATTGTTGGGATCCAGTGGTCCTCCCAAATGTTAATTCTTTCTCCCGAGCCCACTCTCCAAATGTGTCCACGCCTAAAAGTTTGCAGTCCAGCAAAAATGCTCTGCCAAGTGTAGGAAGAACCTTTTTTGGACCTGCATTTAACAATTTCCCATCAGGATAATATTTTGCTCTCAAGACTTGGGCACAAAGTGAATCAGGGTTATTAATAATCTCCATGTCTGCTTTGAGAGCATAGACATGTTAAAAGAAAATAGATCTCGAAATCCCATTCCTCCGAGCTTTTTTGGAATACACAATCTCCACCAAGAAAACCAATGCATCTTCTTGTCATCCTCAGAATCTCCCCACCAAAAGGCAGACATAGCATCATTCATCTCTTTGCATAATTCTTGATCTTAAAAACAGCCATGGCAAATACTGGGATTGACTGGATTACTGACTTCAAAAGAATTTCCTTTGCACCTGTGGAAAGTAACTTCTCCTTCCATCCCTTAAGTCTTTCAATGATCCGTTCAAGCAAGTAAGTAAAACTACCACTTTTGTCCAGCCCCACCATAGAGAGAAGTCCCCAGATACTTTTCAGAAATTGCTTCAGTGTGGATATTAAGTTCAGTACACATCTAGGCTTTTATTTCCACATCAACATTTGGGCTGGAAAAAAATATTACATTTGGCTTCACTAATAAGTTGGACTGAATTAGCACAGTAAGCATCAAGCACTGATCTGACACAAGCCATCAACAGCTCAATAAAATCACCATGAAAACCAAGTCTACCCATCATTATTTCCAAAAAGAGCCATTCAACCCGGTCATACGCCTTGTGCATATCAAGCTTTACTGCACAGTATCATGTCTTGCCTTTCTTCTTGTTTTTAATAGTATGCATACTTTTATAAGCAATGATAATATTGTCAGTAATTGATCTCCCAGGTACAAATGCACTCTGGATAGGAGATATTACTTCATCCAGAATTTCTTTCAACCGGAAACCAATCATTTTAGAGATGATTTTGTACAGGACATTGCATAAACTGATACGTCTATACTGTGATATATTTTCTGGTGAGTCCACTTTTGGTATTAGAACTACCACAGTATCATTCCAACCATCAGGAATAACTTTATTATTTATTGCGTTCAACACTTCACTTGTGATTAGGTCTCCAAAAATGTGCCAACATTTTTTAAAGAACACATCATGCAAACAATCTATACCTGGCGCTTTGGTGTCCCCTATAGAGAATAAGGCCTTCTTCACCTCTTCCGCTGAGTAAGGTTTCAGAAGCTCATTGTTCATGTTTTCCATAACACGGGGCACAACATGATTTATGAAAGCAGGGTCCGGCTCCTCAATCTCCGTAGAGAACAAACCAGCAAAATATTCTGAAATTAGAGGATTTAGATACGCCGTACCTTCTTGCCAAACACCCTGGGCATTCCGTAGTTTTTTGATACGATTTCTTATACGCCTTGCCAAGGCAAAGTTCTGAAAGTACGCCGTATTGCGATCTCCAAACTGCAGCCAATTCAGTCTACTTCGTTGAGCCCAGTACATTTCTTCCAACTCCAATAATTTTTCAATCTCCATTGCTAGTTCCTTTTGCCTCACTATATTTGCACTAGACAGCTCTCTTCTCGACACCTCTTCCATCTCCTTCTTTACACTACGAAGTTTATTTTTTGTTCCTTTGAGAACCGACCTGTCCCAGACATGTAGGTCCTTATGTATAGCTGCTAATCTATCAACCAACGAAGCATTCTCGGCTTGAGGATCAGAACGCACCCATGCTTGCACCATCTCCAGGAATTTTTTCCCCTTCAACCATCTTAATTCAAACCTTAGCAGTGCTGACCCATTATTTTCTTGCACCAGATCTTCATCTAGAGACATCGAAATGGGCCTATGACCAGACTTACTATAGTTCAGATGATGAACAGTAGCATTCGCAAATTTGTTCTGCCACCCATCGTTTGCAAGAGCTCTGTCCAACCTTTCTCTGATCATGCCTCGTTGCCAAGTGAATTTATCTCCCACATACCCACAGTCAACAAGATGACAATCATCAAGGGCATCGCGGAATGCCTTCATATATCTGTCTGGGCGAGGTCTCCCACCTTCTTTTTCAAACGAACATGCAATATCATTCAGATCTCCCATGATCAGCCAAGGCATGCCGCTAAGAGCATCTCCAACAGCCGCGCTAAACAAGCGCCGCGCCGCAAATTTGGCCATTTTAGCACGCGCGCAACCTGGCGGGTGGCTCCAGCGGGCATGCAATAACCACGCGCGCGGTATAAGGAGTTGGGCGCGCAGTCGGATTCGCTATCTCGCGCGGTGTATTTGGGGCGCCCGCTTCTGCGCGCGGCACACTCGAGCGCTCGCGCCGCACTCTCTCCTCTCCGCCTCCTACGCCCCGCGCGCGCCGGCGCCGGCGAACTGCACCCATGGACGCACGCGTCGGCACCCCGATCACCCCATCCTATAGCCGCGACCCCTCCACCGTTGCCGCCGCTGCAAACCATAGCGTGGGGGCGTTGGCCTCGCCTCCGCCGGAGCTCCTCCGACCATCGGCCTCGCGCGCGGCCTCTTCATGCCGCCACGGATGACCTCGGCGGCAGGTGGCGTCGCGTCGGCGCCGGCCCGAGCCGCCGCCCCCTCCTCGAAGCTCCCCAATGCGGCGCGGCCAAAGAAGGGCAAGACATCGGCGAAGAAGAACAAGGCGGCGGATGGCTCCGGCACCTCGAAGGCGATGAGGAAGAAGCTTGCAGGGCGTGCGACGGGCGTGACGGCTACCGAAGCGCCGGCGAGCTCACTCGTTGAGCCGGCGGCCGACGCGCACAACATGTTCGACGAAATGCCCCCAAGGTAGAAATTATTTTCAACTTTTCTTTTCTTGTTATTTTTTCAATGCATTCATATAGATAGCTTATTTGCATTGTTCAAAAAACTTTGTAGTCTCAACGATGATGCATACATGTCAACTATGGGTGTTGGCTCCAACAATTCGCATTGGTCTCAAACCAATGACATGCATTTCGAAGACCATGAGTTCGAGGTGGACGAGGAAGGTGAGGGCATTTTTGACGCGCCGAAAGGAAGAGTGGGCAATTACACCAACGCCGATGACATCTTACTATGCAATACTTGGTTGCAAGTGTCGAAGGATCCATCCGTTGAAGGTGATCAAAGTAGAGATGCTTATTGGGGGCGGATGAAAGAACACTTTGATGTTCACAACGTGAGTGGAATTGACCGCTCCGAGAGATCACTTCGGTCCCGATGGTCGACAATCAACTCGAATTGTCAAAAGTGGGCGGCCGCACAAAAGGCGGTTGACAAGTTGAACCCAAGTGGCACCAATGAGGACGATAGAGTAAGTGGCATTTCATACATGTTCATCATACTTGTTGTTGGTGTTCGAAGTGCTAACTTGCTTTGTTTTCATGTAGTACAACATTGCACAAAACTTGTTCAAAGAAGAGGAGAGGAAAACCAAGAAGGGGAAGATCAAGAAAGGAAGGGTCTTTACCTTGCTTCATTGCTATTAAGTGTTGAAGGATGATGAGAAATGGAAGAAGCGTGAAGATTTGGATGATTTGCATTTGAGCAACAAACGCAAGCGAACAATTGAGTTGAATGATGATGATGATGAGGAGGAGGAGGATGCATCAAGTGATGACGGCAAGAGAATCCCCACACCCAACTCGGTTTCATACTCGAAGCCAAAACGACTGGATGGGTGCAAGAAAGACAAAACAGAAAATAAGAAGAGGAAAGGAGATGATAAGCTCAAAAATGCTATGGAAGCTATTGTGAAGGCAAGAAAAGAAGCCAACGAGGTGACGAAAATGGCAAGGAACCAAGATGTCGCGGCCGAGGAGAGGAGGGTGGCGGCTGAGGAGAGGAAGGTGGCTTTGGAGGAGAGGAAGGTGAGCAATGAGGAGCGAACTAGATTGTTGGAATGGGAGAAGCACTTGTTCTTCTTGGACACATCTAACCTCAATGAGGCACAAAAGGAGTATGTCAATCTTGCCCGTGAAGAAGTCTTGATCCAAAAAAGAGCCATGATTCGTGCAATGGGTGGCGGTGGCCTTGGCGCTATGGGTGGCGGTGGCCTCGGCGCCATGGGTGGCGGTGGCCTTGATGCCATGGGTGGCATGGGTGGCTTCGGAGGTACCATGGGCGGTTTAGGTGCCATGGGAGGCATGGGTGGCTTTGGAGCACACCCCCCCCCCCCCGACGCTATGGCCGCCATGGGAGGCATGAGTTTTGCTTCTCTCATGGGAGGCATGGGTGCACCTCCGGCCGCCATGGGCGGGATGTCTTTCGATGTGCCCCTCACCCACATTCCCATGAAGATGCCGTTGAAGATCTTGTCAACACTGTCGGAGCTTCACGTGATGCGGTGCGCGATGAGGAGAGGGAGGAAGATTCATCTTCGGAGGCGGAAGAATCGTCTTCCGAAGATGAGGACGGAGATGAGGAAGAGGATTGATGTGTCTTTCGTTTGTGTCTTGAACTTGGTTTGCATTTTGAACTTGGTTGGATGAACTTGTGAGCATGAACTTTTATTCATCAACTTGTTTGTGTGAAATTTTATATGTCATGTTCATTGCATTTTGAATGTTCAAAATTCATTTTGTGTCCAAAATGCCATATATGCAATGTTGGGGAACGTTGCAGAAAACAAAAAAATTTCCTACGGTTTCACCAAGATCCATCTATGAGTTCATCTAGCAACGAGTGATTAGATGCATCTACGTACCTTGTAGATCGCGAGCGGAAGCGTTCAAAGAACGGGGATGATGTAGTCGAACACGACGTGATCCAAATCATCGGAGATCCTAGCACCGAACGGATGGCACCTCCGCGTTCAACACACGTACGGAACAGCCACGTCTCCTCCCTCTTGATCCAGCAAGGGGAGAGGAGAGGTTGAGGGAGATGGCACCAGCAGCAGCACGACGGCGTGGTGTTGATGGAGCTGCAGTACTCCGGCAGGGCTTCGCCAAGCGCTATGGAGGAGGAGGAGGTGTTGGAGAGGGAGAAGGAGGCAACCAAAGGCGTGGATGAAGAGCCCTCCTTCCCCCACTATATA
>NC_057810.1:553739640-553749012 GCF_018294505.1 Triticum aestivum | reverse complement strand
GGCCCTAGGAGATCCAATCTCCTAGGGGGTGCGGCCAAGGGGGAGGAATCCCTCCTCCCCAAGGCACCTAGGAGGTGCCTTCCCCTCCTAGGACTCTTCCTCCTTGAAACCCTAGGCGCATGGGCCTCTTGGGGCTGGTGCCCTTGGCCCATGTAGGCCAAGGCGCACCCCCTACAGCCCATGTGGCCCCCCGGGACAGGTGGCCCCACCCGGTGGACCCCCGGGACCCTTCCGGTGGTCCCGGTACAATACCGATGACCCCGAAACTTGTCCCGATGGCCGAAATAGGACTTCCCATATATAAATCTTTACCTCCGGACCATTCCGGAACTCCTCGTGACGTCCGGGATCTCATCCGGGACTCCGAACAACATTCGGGTTACTGCATATACATATCCCTACAACCCTAGCGTCACCGAACCTTAAGTGTGTAGACCCTATGGGTTCAGGAGACATGTAGACATGACTGAGATCGCTCTCCGGTCAATAACCAACAGCGGGATCTGGATACCCATGTTGGCTCCCACATGCTCCTCGATGATCTCATCGGATGAACCACGATGTCGAGGATTCAAGCAACCCCGTATACAATTCCCTTTGTCAATCGATATGTTACTTGCCCGAGATTCGATCATCGGTATCCCAATACCTCGTTCAATCTCGTTACCGGCAAGTCACTTTACTCATGCCGTAATGCATGATCCCGTGACCAGAAACTTGGTCACTTTGAGCTCATTATGATGATGCATTACTGAGTGGGCCCAGTGATACCTCTCCGTCATACGGAGTGACAAATCCCAGTCTTGATCCATGTCAACCCAACAGACACTTTCGAAGATACCCGTAGTATACCTTTATAGTCACCCAGTTACGTTGTGACGTTTGGCACACCCAAAGCACTCCTACGGTATCCGGGAGTTACACGATCTCATGGTCTAAGGAAAAGATACTTTGACATTGGAAAACTCTAGCAAACGAACTATACGATCTTGTGCTATGTTTAGGATTGGGTCTTGTCCATCACATCATTCTCCTAATGATGTGATCTCGTTATCAATGACATCCAATGTCCATAGTCAGGAAATCATGACTATCTGTTGATCAACGAGCTAGTCAACTAGAGGCTTACTAGGGACATGTTGGTGTCTATTATTCACACATGTATTACGATTTCCGGATAACACAATTATAGCATGAATAAAGACAATTATCATGAACAAAGAAATATAATAATAATGCTTTTATTATTGCCTCTAGGGCATATTTCCAACATGCAATGCCCCGGCAAGTTGCGCACGCTGCATTTTTTGCGCGCTGTATTTTAGCGCGGCTGTTGGAGCTAGCGCTGGCGGCCGTGCAAAACTAGGCGAACGACGCGCGGCAAACTAGTTTTTAGTGCGCGGCGCGAAGCGCGGCTGTTGGAGATGCTCTAATGGCAGCTAGAACACGCATCCTTTGCAAGGTGTGAGATGTTTATCTTCCCAACGTGGTTCGCCGTACATACCTGTAAACCTCCACATATCATCCGGATCGCTTCCAACATAAACATCAATGAAATTGTCTGTCTTAAACTTCAGAGAAACAGCCGCTTCCTTTTTCCAATATAGTATCAAACCACAGCTTTTACCATCACTACGGACCACCTCCTTGTGATCCATCTTCAACCTTCTCCTCAAACACTCTGCCGGGAATTCATCTAGATGTGTTTCTAACAAACAAACTATGTCAGGGCACCTACTCTTGTGAATATCTAGGAGATCCCTCACCGCCGCGGCTTGTTGTAATCCATTGCAATTCCAGCGGAGTATTTTCATTGCCTCCCAACAGCACCCAAGTGTTGACACCAGATTTTGGCATGGTCGAAAATGTTATTAAGAAGGCCTCAAATGGAAAATTGATTAAAGTGAAAAAGTTCCATATCGTCAAAAGGAGAAACTTTGATATTTGGGCCATAGCCATCCGATCTCATCTCCAAGGCCGAAGTTGTGTTCGAAGTACTGAGATTTTGTATTCAGAATGGTATTCGGATGATTACACCCCAAAGATGGCCTCTGATGGAAAAAGTTACAACTGCAAAGTTCTTCGTCTCGTTGAAACGGACGATTTTGATATAAAGATCGTCCCCATCCAAGGTCATATGCAAAAGTTATTGGCAAAACCGTGCGCTGCACCAATGTTGGCCGGATTATCCGGGCCGGGGTCCGGATCATCCGGGTAATTGAAGCACTAAGATTCTAGAAGGTTGGCGCTGAAGCCGGATGATCTGGGTCAAGTCCCGGATGATCCGGGTAAAGACCGAACAATCCGGGCAATCATCCGTACGTCCGGACAAGTTTTTCTGCTGCAGACTTTAGAAAACGGCCTGAAACCCCCTCAAGATGGCCTCAGATCAAAAAGTGTTCAACATGAAAGTTGTGCGTCTCGTCGGGACGGTTGATTTTTATATAAAAAACGTCCAAATCCGAGGTCGTATGTGGATTCTAGAGTCAAAACAGTAAGCTGCTGTCAGAAAACTCTGCTTGGCCGGATCATCCGGGCCTTGAGCCGGACATCCGGGCCGGGGGTCGTGAATAGTCCGTGTTTTATTAGGTTTTGGTGATTTGGACGGCTAGGCAAGTCCTTTTCTTGTACGGGAAGTCCATCCGCCTTTTATATAGATAAGAGGTGACGGCCGATTGAACAACAACACACAATCGCAAAACCCATCTACTTTTTACCCTAATTTTACATCCCTCCCTTGTTCTTTCTCTCTCGTTCTTCGTGTTGAAGGGCAGCGATCCTCAAGGCTCTAGGGGCGGGTGAACAGACCTAGGGCAGCCCATAGCCGCCGCGCATCCAGACGGGGTCCCTCCCGGGCGCGTGGGGTTTCGGGTCCTGAAAAGCACCCGCCGGATTGCTTGCGTACCGTGCTTCCGGGCGGGTCTCCTTCGGTGTGAGCTGCGGTGCATCACCCTCGGTGTTGGAGGTACACGGTGACGTGTTCGTGTGCGAACACACTTTTTGGCGACTCCGCTGGGGAAGAAAGATCAAGAATCATCATTAACCATGTCTAATCTCCCCAAGCCCTCAGAAGTTGACGCCGATAACATCATTAAGCCCGGTCTTGATGAACTATTGGATGAACATCGCCAAGCCTACGAAGCGTGCAAGAAGCAGCGTGAAGAGGCTTTTGAGGCACTCAAGAAGAAGCACGAGGAGGAGGATTTGGAAGCGTTTCTTTCAAGTTTCAAGAAGGACCGTCAAGGCAACATCACTCCGGTTGGAAACGTCAATTTTCCTCCCCTCGTCGGCGAACAAGATGTAATCACTGTGAGTAAAGTTTTTTCTCCAGAGCAAGTGGCTGTGATTGAAAGTCTTGTTAGTAAGGGTAATGTGATGGCATACAATTCTTTTGTGGCTAGTGCTAATGCTTAGAAAAATATGCCTCCATCATCTAGTGGTACTGTTGGTATATTTGAAAACCCTAGTCCAATTTTACCTATTTCATCGGCACCACCTATGCAACAATAATATAATATGCCGTTGAATTCTTACCCTACTCAAACCAACCAGCTTGTGGCTGCCCCTACATACCCTAATCCTATTATGAGTGTGCCCAATTTGGCGTCAATGCCGAATCACTTTGCCACACCACCCATAGGCGCAAGCATGTTTGGTCTTCCACCGAATTATGGTTCGGCGCCCATCCCACAAGTTGCACCAATAGCTAGTACTCAGGTTGCTCCTATGTCATTGCCACAAACATCTTCATCTACCTCGGATCCAATTTTAGCTAAATTAAGGGAGGATTTGCATAAGATGTTTCTAGAAACTTTCGGAAACGAGCCGAAAGTAAAGAGTCATGTGTATCAAAAGCCTTATCCTGAACACTTCGATGCAATTTCTTACCCTCAAGGTTATAAGGTTCCTGATTTTGTTAAATTTAGTGGTGAGGGTACGAAAACAACTTGGGAGCATGTGAGTCAGTATCTAGCATAGTTGGGTGAAGCAGGTTCCATAGAAGAGTTGAAAGTGCGTTTATTTCCCTTGTCTTTAATTGGCACCGCATTTTCATGGTTTGCTGCTTTACCACATGGCTCAATTCTCTTATGGTCGCAATTAGAGCAAAAGTTTCATGATCATTTTTATAGAAGCGATAATGAGCTAAAGTTGTCACATCTTACATCGGTTAGGCAAAAACATGATGAATCGGTGACCGATTATGTCAAGAGATTTAGAGACATAAAAAACCGATGTTATAGCTTAGTGATAACTGAGAGAGACTTGGCAGATCTTGTTTTTAATGGTTTGAAAACTCACATTAAAGAGAGGCTAGAAAGTTATGAGTTTTTGAGCATTAATCAAGTCTTACAAAAAGCTTTGGCTCAAGAGAGTCGAAGTAAAGAGATTCATAGGTCTACAACTAATCGTCCTAGAATGCATATGGTTGAACACAATGACGATAATTCGGACGATGAGGTTGATGTTATACTACTGAGTTTGTTTGGTCCTCAAAGGCGAAACCCTATACATGCAATGCTCTTAAGCCGATTCGCAAGAATCGTGATGAGGAGATGAGGTTTACATTTGATATATCTAAGTGTGATAAGATATTTGATGCTCTCTTGAAAGATAAGATGATTAGAATATCACACACCATATCGCCATTTGACGAGCTGAAACGGCGTGCTTATTGCAAATACCATAATTCATTTTCTCATGCTACTAACGATTGCAATGTTTTTCGATGACAGATACAATCGGCCATTAATGATGGACGATTAAATTTTGCTGAGATGCAAGTTGATAAACAACCCTTTCCGATAAACACCATGGACTTGGAGGGAAAGAAAATGTTAATTCGGCCTAGCATAGCCGAATCTGCTAATAAAGATAATGTTGTTGTTGGTGAACCCAGGAAAGGCAAGGAGGGCGACAAAGTCTTGGGAAGAGAGGTTGTGCTTGATAAGCAACCCGATGGCAAGGAAGTATTGAAGATCACCATAAAAAATCCCGCACTCGGGGGGCAACCACAAGTACATGAAGATACTCATGTTAAATTTATCAAGCCCAAGAATTCAGAAGTTGGCAAGTGGGGAAAGAGTGAAGCTAAGCGCAAGCGAATCAAGCCGACTTTTGATATGCTGCTATCCAAATATGCAAGTCAAGCGGCCGGTTCTAGCTCTAATCGGCCATCACATTGGAAGCGTTCGAGATCGCTTTCGGAGCAAGAGTTTCGACGCTATGCAAGGCCATATGAGTCATGGGCCCCGACACCATGGATGTCACAACCCTCCTATGTGCCATATTACATGAGAGACTTCAATGGAGGATGGGGGCAGCCCCCAATGGCTCCTTATGCTTTCCATATGGGGTGGACAGCACCTAGAAGGCCTGCTCGCGAGAGGCTTTATTATCTCACCCAAGGCCGTTTGAGTTATGGTGCTAATGGCCAACAAAAAATTCTCCAAGTAAGGCCAATAAAAAAGTGTGGCGTGTTAAGTCACCTAATGTGGAAATTTCAGAATGCGACAAGCAAAAGGAGATCAAAAGGCCGGTTGTTGGTAATCTGGCTACTTCTAATGGTGATATTGTTATTGTTCAGCAGGGTTCCATGGTTGATGATCATGAGGCGAGCACAAGCAAGGCCAAACCAAGGGATCCCAAATATACTCAACCTAAGTGGTGTCCTCTTGGTTTAACTAGGACCATGAAAAGGAGATTACAACGCATGAGGAACCACGAGAAGGTAAAACACAAAGAGGAGAGGCAAAGGGACGAATTGTTTAGTGAAATTTGACCCATAGCACTCACAAAACAAGTGTGGAGGCCTAAACAAAAAAAACACAGATGCTTCTACATTAGCTGCAGCAACACCTTCACCACCAAAAGAGGATGATGCGACCCCTATTACATCGTCCACACTACCTGAAACATCCCCTTCAATTGAGGAATCTTTAAGCCCAATATACACATTGGGAGATGAAGATGAGATGGTGGATTATGAATCTACGCCGGTTCGGGAAGGTATGAATATTAATATGGTATATTACTTACCCGTCGAGTTTCGTGCTATAGGTGAAGAAGGGGAGGTAGCCCAGCTGAATTTTGGTCCTAAGAATGCTATTTTCGAGAAGCCAAGAGAACCGGTGAAACACTTGAAGCCATTGTACCTCAAAGGTCATATTAACGGATCACCCGTTGCTAGGATGCTCGTTGATGGTGGTGTTGTGGTAAATCTTATGCCCTACTCGGTCTTCAAAAAGTTGGGGTTAGATGATGATGCATTGATGAAGACCAATATGGTACTTAATGGATTCGAGGGTAAAGAAAAGACAGATGCCAAAGGTGTGATGTGCATGGAACTCACCGTGGGAAGCAAAACTTTGGCCACCACATTCTTCATCTCCGAGGTGCAAGGTAACTATAATGTTATATTAGGTCGCGATTGGGTTCATGCTAACCAATGTGTGTCATCTACCATGCATCAATTTTTAATACAATGGATCGATGATGAGGTAGAAATCATTCACGCGGATAATTCGGCTTGTGTTGCTTTGGCCGATGCATCGGTGGATTGGAATCATCCCGATGTTACTTGCTTAACAGGGCGTGACCTCTCGGAGTTTGATTTCCTTAGTGCTACAAGGAACGGGTTCATTCCCATCTCTTTAAAGCTGATTGGTGGTAATCGGTTACAAGGTATGATGTGAACCAAAAGTTTAAATCAATGGCCGATATAAAATTATCGCCCCAAGCATAAACATGGCTGATATAGAGATTATCGCCCTAAGCGCATATAAATGGCCGATGTAGTGTTGACATCGTCCTTAGACAAACATTTTGCAAGTTATTTTTCGGCACACAAGTTTTGCCGAAAAACAGGGGGGCATGTGTTGACACCAGATTTTGGCATGGTCGAAAATGTTATTAAGAAGGCCTCAAATGGAAAATTGATTAAAGTGAAAAAGTTCCATATCGTCAAAAGGAGAAACTTTGATATTTGGGCCATAGCCATCCGATCTCATCTCTAAGGCCGAAATTGTGTTTGAAGTACTGAGATTTTGTATTCAGAACGGTATTCGGCTGATTACACCCCAAAGAAGGCCTCTGATGGAAAAAGTTACAACTGCAAAGTTCTTCGTCTCGTTGAAACGGACGATTTTGATATAAAGATCGTCCCCATCCGAGGTCATATGCAAAAGTTATTGGCAAAACCGTGCGCTGCACCAATGTTGGCCGGATCATCCGGGCCGGGGTCCGGATCATCCGGGTAATTGAAGCACTAAGATTCCAGAAGGTTGGCGCTGAAGCCGGATGATCTGGGTCAAGTCCCGGATGATCCGGGTAAAGGCCGAACAATCCGGGCAATCGTCCGTACGTCCGGACAAGTTTTTCTGCTGCAGACTTTAGAAAACGGTCTGAAACCCCCTCAATGTGGCCTCAGATCAAAAAGTGTTCAACATGAAAGTTATGCGTCTCGTCGAGGTGGTTGATTTTGATATAAAAAACGTTCAAATCCGAGATCGTATGTGGATTCTAGAGTCGAAACAGTAAGCTGCTGTCAGAAAACTGTGCTAGGCCGGATTATCCGGGCCTTGAGCCGGACATCAGGGCCGGGGGTCGTGAATAGTCCGTGTTTTATTAGGTTTTTGTGATTTGGACGGCTAGGCAAGTCCTTTTCTTGTACGGAAGGTCCATCCCCCTTTTATATAGATAAGATGTGACGGCCGATTGAACAACAATACACAATCGCAAAACCCATCTAGTTTTTACCCTAATTTTACATCCCTCCCTTGTTCTTTCTCTCTCGTTCTTCGTTCGTTCTTCGTGTTGAAGGGCAGCGATCCTCGAGGCTCTAGGGGCGGGCGAACCGACCTAGGGCAGCCCATAGCCGCCGCGCGTCCAGACGGGGTCCCTTCCGGGCGTGTGGGGTTTCGGGTCCTGAAAAGCACCCGCCGGATTGCTTGCGTACCGTGCTTTCGGACGGGTCTCCTTCGGCGTGAGCTGCGGTGCATCACCCTCGGCGTTGGAGGTACACGGTGACGTGTTCGTGTGCAAACACCAAGCTACTGTTTCTGCATCCAATCTGAGAGAAATTGGAGCACCACTTCCTCACGAATTCTTCAAAACCACCTGAACGAGATTCTCCTTCGATCTAGTCGATTGAGCAGACAAAGTTTTTTTTTGAAATGAGGCAAAAGATTTGCCATTTTCATTGATTAAGAAGAAGAGAGAATTGCCCGGTTAATTCGCGGAAAACTAGGCTAAAACCGATACAACTCAACCCACATGACATGGGCACCACCGGCCAACCTGGCCACCGACATGGAACACAAAGCTGCAAAGAAGAAAAGGCATTCGCCGACGAGTCGCAAGCGTCATCGTCATCACCGATTGCCTCAAACGAGCGACTCCGACTTCACCATAGAGCTCCAACCTCGAAGCCAACCTGCAAACAGCTGTATAGAAGCCACGACGGCACATGCCACCGGATGGCCACACGCGCAAGCAACTGACAGCTTCGACTTTGACGACGAGCATCACCAGGGAAATATGCAAGACTTGCGCCGACCGTGCCCAAAGAAGAGCACCTCGGACACGCCGGGAAGAACCGACTACCGAAGTCCACGCCGCGACCCGAGCTCCTCTCGACGCCATCATCGTTGCCAAACAGAAACCAGCGCCCCGCCTCAGCAAACCACGCGGCGAAGATGCCGCCATCAATGGCGAAGATGCCGCAATCCACCAGTCTCCCAGTCGTAGCCGGCTCCGAGACGATGCCCCCAAGGAGGAGAAAGACGTGAAGACGCCTTCATCGCCCGACCCAGCGGATCTAAGGTTTCCCTCCGGAGCCAAAGCCGTGGGGAGGAGGAGCACACCTCCACGACAACGCTTCCAAGAAAGATCACGACACCCGCAGGCGCCGCCGTCGCCGGCTCCGAAGAAGGCCGAAGCAAAGATTTCTCCTGGAGATGCGCCGACCACCTACCACCACCGACCACCGCCCACCAGCCACCACCTGCCGAGGCCGACCTCATTCAGGCCACGGGATCCCACGATCCACCGCGACATGACATGCACCACCCCCTGGCCGAAGCCGCCGTCCACCACCGCAGCACCACCGTGGCCACCACCACCGCAGCAACCCACGCCGCATCGCGAAGCGCATCACCCAGATCGATGCACCTCGCACCAGATCCAATCGGAGCTGCACATGCGAAGCAGCAGAGCAGACGAGCAAGATCCCCTCCGCAGCACACCTCGCACTCCAGAGAAGCACACCCGCCACGCACCGCCGGTCACCGCGCCCGACACGCGCCTGCAGCCACCGCGCCCGACCGGCCGCTGCGCCCCGCACGCACAGCCGGAACCGAGTCGCCGCCACGCGAG
>NC_057810.1:553738535-553739102 GCF_018294505.1 Triticum aestivum | reverse complement strand
CACAAGGCCGACGACCGTGACCGCGCGCACCGCGACGGCGCGCCCACCGCCGCGACCAGACACCACGCCACACGCCGGAGACCGCCTCCGCCGCGAGCAGCGCCGCCGCCACGAGGCCGAGCGCCGGACAGCCGCGACCTGCAAGCGAGCGCCCCTCCTCCCGAGCGAGCAGCAGCTACAGAGAGCGCCCCGCCGCCGCCGGCTCCGCGCAGGCTTTGCCTGCCGGAGGCCACCGGCGACAGCGAGGGGGAGAAGAGGCTGGTGTTGGGGAGGCCGCGGGAGGGCCGGTGGTCGCCGCCCGTGCCGCCCCGGGGAGAGAGCGACGCGGGGGCCTCTATGAGACTGTTTTTAGCAGACAAAGTAATCTACCACGGATGACCAGTAGCAAAGACAACCAAAAGCTCGTAGCAGAGATAGAGAAACCAGCCACGACGCCTTACGACACCGCCTTGCGACAAGAATCGCCGGCCCCCGCGCCGCCGCCGAGAAGGCGGCCGGCAGCTGGAGATCGCCTATCTCACGGAAAACGTTTCGCTGCCGAATGGATAGAAAGAGTAAACATTGATC
>NC_057810.1:553727160-553738374 GCF_018294505.1 Triticum aestivum | reverse complement strand
CAGTCGCCGCCATGTCCCCCTCCCTCTTTTCCATCCGCTGCCAAGCCAACGCCTCCCTCTTGCCAACAGCCTGCTCAGCCTTAATACATTCCTAAAATTTAAGTATGCATGCAGTTTTGTGGTCCAAATTTTATCTTTACTTATGACGTGACATGTACTAATAAGGTGGTCACGTGGGCCTGTCAGCGCATTTAATTTCAGGGTTCGTCTATGTTACATCTAAATAAGAAATATTATCTCACATCTAAGTATTATGTCAGCACCACCTCACTTCCTCATTGTTTGTTTGATTTTGATTTGTTAAAGCCCAAAACAAATAAACCAGCTCGTCCTGCCTGGGTGGGCTGGCCTATATGCTCAACCGCTTGTATGTGCTAGTAGGCTAGCACAAAGCTAGCGATCGGTATCTAAAAGAAAAGAAAAAAACCTAGCGATCGGTGCTAAAAAACAAACGAAGCAAGCGATCAGAATTTTGATAAAGCTAGGCCCTCAGAATTGTGTCACTCTTCAAAGCTAACTATCAGAATTTCTTCAAGGAAAAGCTAGCGATCACACGTATCAGTGAAAATAAAGCGCTACCACAGATTTGTTCGTTTTTGCGTTTTATAATCATCTTTTTACCTGCTAGCTTCTAGTAGGTTACTGACGTTTTATTTTTATTTTTGCCTTTTTTTGAGTTTATATTTTACACATTAATTTTTAATAAAAGGACTGAGTTTTGATCAAAACATGTTCATGAATTTAAATAAATGTTTTCAAATTATAAAAAATGTCAACGAATACAAATATAATATTTGGTGAACAATTCTTTAATATGTAATAATCATTTTCTGAATGCACACTAATTTTTCTGTAAAATACATTGAATTTATTTATACACTAACATTATTTTAATACACACTAAAATATTTTTTAATACACACTTAACCTTTTTATAATATACGGTGAATTTTTTTTAATATACGGTGGGCATTGTTATACTATACACTAAACTATTTTAAAACACATATTGAACAATTGATCATGTATTAAAAAAAATTGTGGATTAGAAAATATTCACGATAATCAAAATTTGTTCGCGGATTCAGAAAATGTTCGCCCATTCAATATTCAAAAATTCCCAAAAGTTCAAGAATTAAAATGTGTTCAAAATTTTAGAAATAAAAAAAACAAAAGCTAAAGGGAAATAAGAAAAAAAGAATGAAAAAACAAACATAAAAGCAACTAAAAGGACTAGAAAACCAATAGGAAAAAATAGTTAAAAGGAAAAGATAAAAAATGGTTGCAACCATCACAAAACCACCAGAAAGTTTCCTAAATACCGGATCCCCGAACCCCAAATCGCTCCCAGGAATCCCCTAACCGCTTCGCAAAAAACCACTCCTAACAACGCAAATGGTCCGTGATGCTAAGAGAAATAGTGAGCAATCGCTACACTTAGCAATTGTATAAGCCCCCTGCCCCCCCCAAGAGGTCATTGTTCTAGGTATTACTGGGCTTGTTGTTTTATTAGTGACATGCAAATAGGACAACTACGAAAACTACGACCGAGTTGCGAGTCAAGGGCAAGACTTGCAACTAGGATGAAACAAAGTTGGGCCAAGTTGTGAGTAAAGGGCCGACTTGCGACTAGGACAACTACATAAAACTATGATACCATTTGTGAGTCGATGGTGGACTTGCAAATGGGACAATAACACATTGCAGGCCCATTTTGCGAGTTGAGCGTGGACTTGCAACTGGGATGAAAAATAAAACACATGCCCAGTTGTGAGTCGAGGGTGGACGTGCAATTGGGACAACTATGAGCCCATTTGCATGTGGAGGGTGAACTTGTAACTCGGACAACTACGAAACTACGGGGTTAGTTGTGAGTCAAGGGTTGACTTGCAACTGGGATAAAACAAATTATGGGGCTAGTTGCGACTCAAGGGTGGACTTGTAACTATGATGAAAAACAAAAACCCATGCTCCAGTTGCGAGACGAGGGTGGGATTGCAACTGGGGCAATTATGAGCTCAGTTGCGAGTCGAGTGTGGACTTGCAACCGGAACAACTACAATGCTAGTAGCCCAGTTACGAGTCAAGGATGACTCGCAATTGCGATGAAAAAAACTTAGGGGCGCGGCTGCGGGTAAAGGGTGGACCTACAACTGGGAGGAAAAGAAAAACATAGACCGAGTTGCGAAGAAAGTATGGGCATAGTTGTCAGTAAATGGTGGACTTGCAACTGGGAAAACTACACAAAACTATGATACGAGTTGTGAGTCGAGGGTGGACCTGTAACTAGGACAACTGCACAAAACTAGGATACGAGTTGCGAGTCAATGATGGACTTGCAACTAGGATAACAACAAAATTTTGGGACCAGTTGCGACTCAAGGGTGGACTTGCAACTAGGACAACTACGAAACTACGAGCCCAGTTGTGAGTCAAGGGTAGATGTGAAACTAGTATGAAACAAACTATGCGCCTAGTTGCGAGTAAAAGGGTGGACTTGTGATTGGGACAACTACACAAAACTACGATACCATTTACAAGTCAAGGGTGGACCTACAACTTGGGAGAATAACAAACTACAAGTCCAGTTGCAAGTTGAGCGTGAACTTGCAACTAGGATGAAAAACAAAATACATGCCCAATTGTGAGTCTAGGGTGGACTTGCTATTGGGACAACTATGAGCCCATTTGCAAGTTGAGGATGGTCTTGCAACTGGCACAACTACAAAACTACGAGGCTAGTTGTGAGTCAAGGGTCGATTAGCAATTGGGATGAAACAAATCATGGATCCAGTTGCGACCCAAGAGTGGACTTGCAACTATGATGAAAAACAAAAAACATAGGCTCTAGTTGCGAGGCGAGGGTGGGCTCGCAACTCGGATAACTATGCAGTCAGTTGCGAGTCGAGTGTGGACTTGCAACCGGTACAACTACAATTATAGTAGCCTACTTGCGAGTTAAGGATAGACCTGCAACTAGGATGAAACAAACTATGGGCCCGGTTACGGGTCAATGGTCGACCTGCATCTAGGAGGAAAAGCAAAACATAGGCCGGGTTGCGAGTCGAGGGTGGGCTTGCAACCGGGATGAAACAAACTACATGCCTAGTTGCGAGTCGAGGGTGGACATGCAATTTTGACAACTACTCAAAACTATGATACGAGTTGCGAGTCGAGAGTGGACTTGCAACCGAGACAACTACACAAAATTATACACGAGTTGCGAGTCGAGGGTGGACTTGCAACTAGGACAACAACAAAATTATGGGCCCGGTTGCGAGTAAAAGGTGGACTTGAAACTGGGAAAACTATGAATCTATGAGACCTAGTGTGAGTCAAGGGTGAATGTGCAGGCTCAGTTGTAAATCCAATTCGGACAAACAAGTCAACCCATAGTTGTGACTCGATAGTGGACTTGTGACTAAGGCAAAAAAAAGGTTAGACCTAGTTACAAGTTAAGAGTGGACATGCAACTAATGCAAAAAAAATCAGACTAGTTGCGAGTTGAGGGTTGACTTGCAACTAGAGACAAAAAACGTCGGGCACATTTGCGATTCAATGGTGGACTTGCAACTGAGGCAAATAAAGATCAAAGACTCGGTTGCATGTCAATGGTGGATTTGCAATTGTGATGAAAAAAAGATGATGCCTAATTGGGAGTCATTGGTTGACTTGCAACTGTGATAAAAACAGATCAAGAGTCCAGTTGTGAGTTGATGGTGTAAACATGAACATTTTTTATGTAGAAAAATGGACACCCAAACAATCAACGTCTTAATGAACAACAATTTAACTAAATAAAAAACTGAAAATAGTCGACCCTAAATGGTGAACTCGGTTGTGAGCCAAGAAAGAACTTGCGGTTGGGGCAAAACAAAGATCAAGGGCCTAGTTGCATGTCAATGGTGGACTTCCAATTGAGATGAAAAAAAGGTCGGGCCCAATTGCGAGTCGATGGTGGACTTGCAATTGATGTATAAAAGGATTAAGAGTCCAGTTGTGAGTCGATGGTTGTCTTGTAGTTGGTATAGAAAAAGAGAAGGCCTAGTCGTGAATCAATGATTCACTTTTAGTTCGGACAAAAGATCAACCCATAGTTGCAAGTCCATAGTGGATTTCGACTAAGGCGGAAAAAAAGTTAGACCCAGTTGTAAGTCAAGGGTGGACATGCAACTAATGCAAAAAGAAAAATATCAGGCCTCGAGTTGCGAGTTGATGGTAGACTTGCAACTAGAGACAAAAAATGTTAGACCCATTTGTAAGTCAAGGGTGGACTTGCAACTAAGGCAAAGTAAAATTCTAGTTACGAACTCCTCTAGCTACACAGTCAAACAAAAAATAGAAAATGAAAAGACATGTGACCCTCCACAAAAAAGCTATATCACATAAAATAAACCCAATACACAAAACATAAAAATAGCCCACTAAAAAACGTCATACCGGGCCTCACAACTTCACGAGGGACGAACAAAAAACATGACACATCGACAACGAGCATGACCCTTTTTGTGAATAACAAGCACGACTCAAAAGCACGTGTATCTATGGTATATGAGTTAGATTAGACATTGTCAACTCTTATATAGATGAGAATTAGCAAAACCAATCCGAAACGGGACCCCTAGATCGCACCGTGGAAAACGGCACAACAAAAGATGCATGTGCGAACAAGTCGACAAATAGACATCAGACAGACTGCGCGACACGGGCCCCACGTGACAAAAGGACCCGCAATAAATATTTGCACAACAATAAATTAAAAGATGACATAGTGAAAAAGATTGATGAATTTAAGCCAACAAATAAACAGAGAAGAAAGAAAAGGGAAAATAAAAAAGAAAAGGAAATGTTAAAATGCAAAAATTAGTAAAAATCAAAAGATCATGAATTTAAAATATTTCATAATTTAAAACAAATAATGAAATAAAAAGAAAAAGTAAATAGTAAATAAAAGGGAAACAAACAAAAAAGCAAAGAACAAGTTGTCGGAAACTGGACAGAAATGAGAAAAAGCTCCTAGTCGCAGTACAACCTTGAAAAGAAAAAGAAAAATACAGCCAACCGCCGAAAATATAAAGGACAGCAATAAAAAGGCCTGAGGCCCAGACACGGTGGCACGTCAACAAGAAACAGGCGAGCAAAAATGTCCCAGACTCGCACACAGAAGACACTCGACGAGCTTATTTATCAATTGCACAAATCCTAAAGTAGTTTGATCATGTGGTTGTGACTTTAGATGTGAGATAACTATTTCGTATCTACATGTGAAATAGCAAATCTGTTAATTTCATGTCTGTTGGATGTGCATATGCATTTATTCGGGTTTACAAATTTTCAAAAAGTTGTATTTTTCAAACCATGCGTCAGAATTCAGATCCCTTTTCACCGGTGGAATCCTCGCGACGAGATTTTCAAAATTAGACCCCGCATGGATATGTTTTGACGAATTTTCTTATGCCAACTTTGATGCTATATGCTGCAACTCTATTACTAAATCGTACAATTTTATTACAGAATGGTGCAGCTTTTTTCAAAACCATTTGTAAAGCTACATGATCAAAATTCTTATGAGATTTGCAACCTAGCAACCATGACAACCAATTTTTAGTGATGTGCAACTAGTCTACTACCCGGCCAACTACCTAGTAGTCGATGTGCAACCCTCCCATTCCCTATTTGTGGATGATATAGTTTTTGACTGCTGCCATACCCTGCCCCATCTATCTTACCAGCTATATGTGCAACTTACTCTGTTGTTTCAGCTAACTTTATAGTAGTCTATGGGCAACTCCTTCCCCTCCATACTTGTGGATATGTAGTTTTAGTTGGCGAGGGCAAGCAGGTGGGCGGTGGTGGTCGCCTTTGTAGGAGGTGGGCACGACGCTGGGCCTGACGGGACGGTGGATGCACTGGTCACCTCGGTGGACGGTGGCGAGGGTCTTGCCCAACTCCCGTAGCGGAGTGGCTGGCCTTGGCGGGCCGGGGTGGCGGCCGAGGATGCAAGCAGAACGACCAGGAGTCGCCGCCCGTTGAGGTGTCGCCACGGAGGAGTAGGTGGGTGGCGGCGAAGCTTGGCTCCGTGCGCGCAGGTAAGCAGGGGCGACACAAGTTGGCAGTCGCGTGGTAGGTGGGCGTCGGCGCAAGTGGGACTTCGTTGCCGGCTAATCCCTATGGCGGCTGGGGCACACGGTGTCCGCGGGCGATGGGGGGAGGGGGTGAGATGGTGGCTGGGGCGCTGTGCCCGCGGGGGTCAGGGGAGGAAGAAGGGCTGATTAGCATGAGATTTAAAATGATAAATTTTTACTGTAAAATTACAATTGAACTAAGCTAGCGACAAGTTTTCTCGAACCGAGGGAGTACTACGTGCGTGGTAACGGGCCAGCCAAGGCGGGGCTTCCCTGTGTGTGGCTACTCAATTTGATGCAAAATGCGTGAGCACCCCGCGATTCGCTCACCTACAGCCGGCTGGCGCGCTAGGCATAAAAAACGCCCTTTATTTATTAGTATTAAAAATTGAGTAAAAAAAAGGGCACAAGGTCGTCGCAGTAGACTGAACCCGAGTTAATTGCAGGGTAGTACCACAGTTGGGGCAGTTGTAACAGATCAGTACCACTATTCAGATTTTTGCAAGTCAGTGCCAAGATTGAGGCTAATCGTTGCAATACGGGCTAAGCGGCGTATAACGTTGTATTGGCGCTGTATCTGACAACCCGGCCCCACCAGTCAATTGACAAGCCGGCGAACCGGCTCGGTCGGTCTACCTAGTCGAACCCAACTCAGTCACTCCCCACGAACCCTATCCCTCGCCCCCGCTCGAGCTCTCACCCGCCGATTTGTCGCCGACCGCCGCGCATTCCCCCGCCGCCACCACGCCATGGTTCACGAGGATGAGAGCAGCGACGACTACTCCAGCCTGCAGTACATGAACTCCTCCGACAATGATAGCATGCTGTACTGGGTGAGCAGTGTAACTAGGGTTAGGGTTAGGGTTCCTAGTTTGGGGATTTGATCTTTGATTTAGGGGGTTTTGGTTCATTTTGCTCATGCAGATCCCTGCCAGCATTGAAGACCAAGACTACATGGGCATTGAGACTGGAACCATTGTTCCCTGCCGGCACCATGGGCTGCCATGTGAGAGGCGTGTAGCCTTTGAGGGATTTGAGACGGGCAGGAGGATCTTAGCCTATCCTCTGAAAGTAAGATTCTGCACTTTCTATGTTCCGTGTATTAAAATGAGTTGGTAATAGCCCCACAGTATTTTTAATAGGTAGTAGTTTGGTCCAAGTTAGATTATGTTCTTGTGATTTCCGTTCTTTATCCAATTATTAGTACTGATGCAGTGATGCTGGTCATTGGAGTAGGCATCTGTTAATTTAATATGTGGCCAAGAGCTTAGTTTTCGGTGCACATCATTGTCTAAGCTTTGATCCTGATAGTTTAGTGCTTTATGAGTGCTTTATAGTTGCTGTACTTTTTGTTATGATTAAATAATGTGGCTATGTGATTTGGTTGCAGCGCACATGCTGTGTTGTTCTTCAGTTAGTTAGTTATGCTGTTCTTTAGTTCTTTACTTAAGATCATATTCTTTAATTGTAATATTTAGTGTAGGTGTGATGTTCTTTACAATCATATCCTTTAACAAATATAGGTGCTGAATATATTGTAGGAAGGTCAGAACTGTGGTTCTGTTGAATGGGTTGACCCAGAGTGGCCTCCTACAATGTAGAATGCATTGTTGAAGCTATGGGAAATGTATCAAGACAGTAGGAGTGATAGGAGGAAGGATAACCTGGAGAGTTCACTCACTATTCACCATTGTTGAAGCCGGCCCACGACAAGCCTGTTAACGGCATGTTCGCATATAGCCCATTTACAGCCCGCTAACCCAGGGCCCGTTTACGGCCTATCCGAATTAGGCCCCATAGCGTCATTTGGGCCGTCCAATATAATTCCAGCCCGTTTTAACTTCCGGCCCATGTATGGCCCATGACGTCTTTTGGCCCATATGAGGCCCTTAGTAACCCTCGGCCCATTAATGGCCCGTGGTAAAACTGGCCCGTAATGAACAGTGTATCACTTTATACCCATTAACGGCCCATTATTCCGTTGGGCCATTTCCAGCCCATGTTATCTTTCGCCTTCTCGGGGCCCATTTATTTTTGGGCTCATTTCCAGCATTCGTTTACTTTCGGCCCGTTACTGTCATTTTTTGCTTGTGGGCCAAATACAGCCCGTGGTTACAGTCGGCCCGTTTGTGGCCCGTTAATACGTTGGGCCATTTTCATAGCATCATCAAATACGGCCTATTAATGATGGCCCATTATGTTCGGCCCATGAACGGACGATTTCAACTCTAGCCCATTTACGACCATAATGTGGTCTGTTATTGGCCCATGTTTGGCCAACCGATCATACGACCCGTAGAAGGCCCATTGTGTCTACGCCCCGTAGAAGGCCCATTGTTTCTACGGCCCTTAGAAGGCCCATTGTTTCTACGGCCCGTAGGAGGCCCATGTTAACTACAGTAAATATGTAGCCCATTGTTAATGTGGCCTAGTTTTAAAAAATAGGTTATTCCGGCTACTAGCAAATCGCGGAAATAGAACTGCATTGACTACAAGAAAATAAATAAACAAGACAATGGAAATAAATAAGCAAGGAACTTACGCTAGGCTATCATGGCTATTACACATATTACATCCACTGGGCATCAAAGTTCGCCACAAGTGCAAATATAGGGAACAAAGAAGCATATAAACGCCGCAGCAAAACAAGTCCAGAACTGAAGCCACTTCAGAAGAGCTCAAGAAAAAATATCCTGGGTACCCATAATGCTGGCAAGATGCTTAGCAAGCTTATTAACTTTCTCTTGTTTGGCGCTTAAATCCTCCAGCACTTGCTGTTGCACCAGAAAGTATGCATCTGAATTCTGCAGGGACTTCCTCAGTCCTTCGGCTTCCTGTCGCATAACATCTGATCGATGTCTTTCAAGTTGAAGTTGAGACTCAAGAAGCCAAACTAATTCAGGCAGGGAGTACGAAGAGATGGTGCCAGCAGTAGTAGCCAGTAACTCGAACACTACATCAAGACAGGACTTTGGGGTTGTCTCAGTGTCTTCAATATAGTTTTTATCAGCTTTCTTGGAGAACAACAGGGATGTGTCACTATCTTGAACCTGATCTGCATTACTTCCTTTACCATTGCATAACGGGGTACTCTTCTCCAATATTTTATCCGCGTTCTAAAGGAGAAACAAACAAACACATCACAGGTTTACAATGTAGTATATGAAACTCATTTTGGTAAACCAGTTCAGTAGTAAGGTGGACAGGATAACAGCATGAAACAAACATATATCTATGTAGTATGGTCACTCTATGGTCTATATCATTCTAGTTTATGTTGCCAAATCAAGATAGATACAGTTCGAATCATATCTATTTAAGACAAAGCAGCATAGACAGAATATAAGTGTGGGAAACTACACAACAATAACAACACTTGTAATGTGCATGGCATGAGAACATAACTGTTTATTCAATTGAAACTGAAATCAACATAGAGCAAGTTACAACAGTAAAAACATTAAAGAAACAGGTTTAAACATACGTGTTGCACCATTGGAGTTTTTATTGCATCCTTCAAATTTGAAATTAGTTGGTATGAGTAAATACAGTGATGCAAGAGCAAAGTAGTATGAACCATAGCTACGGAACCTGACCTGAGAACAATTCTTCTTCTGCTTTAAGCGTTGACTTGGGGTTCGGAGTGGTGGTCCTCATGCTTTGGGAACTGCAGTTGCCTTACTAACTGCTCGTGTTTGGGTGCTCTGTGGTGGAGACGGTGTTGTGTCAATGGTAACTGGGTTACTATCTGCTAGGGTTGGGGTTAGAAGGGGTGTAGCTGGTTCTCTGTCCAACTGGGTAGGGGTACAATCTGCGTGAGTCTGGGTTATGTGTGGTGGGGCTGGTTCCTGGGCAAGTACAACCGTGGTTCTATCTCCATCGACAGGTAGCACGATCTTTTCTGAAGACCGTGCTTTTACTCCCACAGATACTGCCATCACCCCCTCCAATTGAAATGGCTGATAAACAAGAAAAGTAATTGAATGTACAGACATTGTAAGATAGACAGGTGAAATGGATAGTAGGGAAGAAAACAGGGCATGAAATAATTCACATTTATGTTGTCTAACCAAACAGAATAGCAGGACATAATTTCAAATATATGATGACTAATTAAACAGGATAACATGACACAATTTCACATGTATGATGGCTAACTAAACATGATAGAATGACATACTTCAAAATATGATGACTATGTAAACATGATGACATGATATAACTATATGATGTGTCTATTAAAGTGGTTGGCATGCCATAAATCACAAACATGCCGTCGATGGAAACATGATGGCATGATATAATTCGCGGATAGAATGACATAATTCAAAATTTGATGACTATGTGAACATGATGAGATGATATAACTATATTATGTCTTTAGAAAATGGGTTGGCATGCCATAATTCAGATACATGCTGTCTATGTAAACATCATGGCATGATATAATTCAAATATATGATTTATATACTAAGGAAGTGAGCAGAGGGCAATCGCATATATGATGTGTCAACTAAGGAGATGGCATTCAATATCATGTATATGATGTAAAAACTAAGCATTATAATACAACATATGCATGATATGAGTAATATAACCCTTCCAAGTTCGAGCATACACCTGAGGGGGATAATAGGACTGGTCATCTGCCTCTAAATCCTCCTCTGAAGAGCTATCTATAACCAGCAACATATGTGCTTCACCAGGTAGCATTGTCTGCTCTGAAGACCTTGTTTTCACTCCAGATTTCTCCATCACCAATTCAAATGGCTGATGCACAGGAAGAGCAGTTGAATATACAAACATTGTCGACAAAAGCAAGGAGAAATACAAAGAAAGGATGGCATGATATAATTCACATATATGATGCTTGGCTAAATAGCATGGCATTGCATAATTCACATGTATAATGCCTTGCAACAAGATAGCATTGCATAATTCACATATATAATGTCTTGCATAAAGATGGCATTCATAATTCACATATATGGTAATTAGACACTAAACAGGTGGCACTCACACAAAGCATGTCTAAACTAAGCAAATGATATAGCAATGCAAGATACCATACGCACGATATGAGCAACAT
>NC_057810.1:553668274-553726918 GCF_018294505.1 Triticum aestivum | reverse complement strand
GTCTCTGAATCCTCCTCTGAGGAGCTATCTGTAACCAGCAAGACATGCGCTTCGTCAGATAGCATTGTCTGCTCTGAAGACTTTGTTTCCACTCCAGATTTTTCCATGACCGTGCCGAATGGCTGATGCACAGGAAGAGTAATTGAATGTACTAAAATTGTTGACAAATTTAACACGTAATAAAAAATGATGTCATGATATAATTCACATATAAGATGATTGGCTAACCAGGGTGGCATTGCAAAATTCACATATATGATGCCTGGCTAAACAAGATGGCATTGCGTGATTCACATATACGATAAAGAAACTAAACAGATGGGATTGACACAAAGCGTGTCTAAACTAAGCAGATGACATCTTTGATGTATACAGTAAGCAATGCAAGGCACCATATGCATGATATTACCAACATCAGCATGCCAAGTTAGAGCGAAGACCTCATGGGGTAAATAGGAGTGGTCTTCTGCTTCTGAATCCCCCTGAGAACAATTAGCTTCCTCTTGATTACGATCCGAAATGGGTGGAGGGGGGCTGCCTTTGCACCCACCATGGAGCGACATCTGCATGAAATTTTATTGCCACGCAAGGCTCATCTCTTTTGCTCTACATGTTCAGTTCCAGTGTGTACAATAACTGACATGCATAGGAATAAAACATAGTGAGATTATGTAAGGAGTGCATGCACAAATCCAGAGTGAAGGTAGCAAATTGTGGATAGACCCAAAACCAATGATAGCAGGCGGATAATAGCTTTAGTTAAAAACTACAGATAATGGCTCCTTTAATCTTTGTTTGCACCCAACATGAAACTCATAGTAGACACCCGAGATTAACCAGATAGTAGACAAATAGTATTGATTGCTGCCCCAATATGTACCCCACAACCATTTAAAAACTCAAGTTTCAGCATAAGTTTGGACCTGAGTCGGAGTCTAATAGGTGAACACGATGACAAAGTAGCATGTCATCATATTAAGCGATGCATAACGTAAGCAGACACGGAAGAGTGCAACCTCTCTTGCAGACCCGTGTAGTCCTCAAGGTCATCTGCTTAGTTGATGATGGTAATGCAGTTGTCGTGGATGCCGGCGGCGGGGAAGAAGATCTGAGGTGGCGAAAGACAGTCTGGAGAGCGGATCCCTGCTGTGGTGAACCCTTCCGTTGTTGGAGCAGCTGAGCTGGGGTGGAACACAGCACCGCAGGAGTAGGACAAACTACACAAGGTTTTCTTTGACACATATCTGTAACAGAAGTAATTGTGTAAGGGCTTGTTTGAATTTGAGGATTCTAACAATGCAAGGATAGGAAATAGACAGGAATAGGATAGGCATGCACGTGCAAAACAGAGAATTTAAAAACACAGGATTTCTGCCAATCTGGGTGTTTGGTTCACAATAATTGGAAGATGACAGGATGCAAAGAAGCATGGTGAGATTAAGTCAAACCACAAGAAGTGTACAACTTCTTTGGTGAAGCCATGTCGGTCTCAGCGTGATTGGGTTGGCCGGTGAGGATGCTTCGGCTGACTTGGCTGTTGGAGGAGGGGAAGAAGATCTTAGGCATCTGGAGATGGAGCCCGAGGTACTGCTCCGCTGTGATGGAGGGTTTCGTCGTTGGAGCAGCTCCGGTGAGTTGTACGACGCCGAGGCTAAAGCAGAACAAGAGAGACAACGTTAACCTGAGTGGAATTCTAATAGCATCTCCAATAGATGACGTAAAATACATAACCACAAAGTGCTAGATGTATACATCAGCCGCTCATCACTGAACTTAACTGTCGAAACTGAATTTAACTGTCGAAACTGAACTTAACTGTCAAAACTGAATTTTGCTATCGAAACTGAATTTTACTGTCGAAACTGAATGCACTAGAGGTGAGGCTACACGTCAGTCGACTGACTTCTTCATCTCTGGTCAGTCAATTTTCCAGCCGTTGGATACGAAATCAAGGGCCTGCAGTTCATCTTCAACCTCCACCCCCCTGAGCCGCCAGCCACCGCCGGCCAAACAGTCGCCCCCCGCCGCTCGTGGCCGGCGGTGGGCCGCCCCGCCAGCCCCAAAAACACTCCCCACTGCCGGTCCGCCGCCGCCCCGGCCATCCCTGTAGCCCCCCTCCCCGTGCCGAGCTTTTTCTCTGGTGATCCCCACGCCACCGCCCCACCACCGCCGGCGACGACCGCCCCCCACCTCGAACCCTAAGATAGATAGTGGGGTACCTCTCCGGCAAGCCCCCTCCCCGCTGCGGCTAGTTCTTCCTTAACTCCGCCGAGCCCCCCCACACCCTGAAAATCGACTGACCCAAAAGTCGATTCAGTCGACTGAAGTGTAGCTAAATTGGAGCAGCATCGCAAGCAAGAGCAAGAGCGAGAGCAGCAATGCGAGCAAGAGCAAGAGCAAGAGTAGACCAGGCAGGGGACCGAGAGCAAGAGCAGAGCAGTAGCGTGAGCGCGAGCTAAAGCAGCAGCAGCTCCTACTGATGTGTACGTCGCCGCCGAGGGAGCAATGCAGGAGGAAGTGGCCGGCGACGCCGCCGTGGATGGAGCCGCGCCGTGTCGGCTCGGGACCGAGCGCTGATACGTCCATTTTGTATCATGCTTTTATATCGATATTATTGCATTATGGGATATTATTACACGTTATGTCACAATACTTAGGGCTATTTTCTCTTATTTTACAAGGTTTATCATGAAGAGGGAGAATGTTGGCAGCTGGGATTCTGGCTGGAAAAGGAGCAAATATTGGAAACCTATTCCGCACAGCTCCAAAAGTCCTGAAACTCCATGAAAGTCTTTTTTGGAATTTATGATAATTATTGAGCGAAAGAAGTACCAGAGGGGGCCCACACCCTGGCCACGAGGGTGGGGGGCGCGCCCACCCCTATTGGGCGCGCCCCCTGTCTCGTGGCCCCCCTGGTGGCCCTCTGGTGCCCATCTCCTGCTATATGAAGTCTCTTACTCTGGAAAAAATTATAAGCAAGCTTACAGGACAAAACTCTGCCGCCACGAGGCAGAACCTTGGCGGAACCAATCTAGGGCTCCGACGGAGCTGTTCTACCGGGGAAACTTCCCTCCGGGAGGGGGAAATCATCATCATTGTCATCACCAATTATCCTCTCATCGGGAGGGGGTCAATCTCCATCAACATCTTCACCAGCACCATCTCCTCTCAAAACCCTAGTTCATCTCTTGTATCCAATCTTGTATCAAAACCACAAATTGGTACCTGTGGGTTGCTAGTAGTGTTGATTACTCCTTGTAGTTGATGCTAATTGGGTTTACTTGGTGGAAGATCATATATTCAGATCCTTAATGCATATTAATACTCCTCTGGTCATGAACATGAATATGCTTTGTGAGTAGTTACGTTTGTTCCCGAGGACATGGGTGAAGTCTTGCTATTAGTAGTCATGTGAATTTAGTATTCGTTCGATATTTTGATGAGATGTATGTTGTCTCTCCTCTAGTGGTGTTATGTGAATGTCGACTACATGACACTTCACCATTATTTAGGCCTAGAGGAAGGCATTGGGAAGTAATAAGTAGATGATGGGTTGCTAGAGTGACAGAAGCTTAAACCCTAGTTTATGCGTTGCTTCGTAAGGGGCTGATTTGGATCCACTAGTTTCATGCTATGGTTAGGTTTACCTTAATACTTCTTTTGTAGTTGCGGATGCTTGCAATAGAGGTTAATCATAAGTGGGATGCTTGTCCAAGAAAGGGCAGTACCCAAGCACCGGTCCACCCACATATCAAATTATCAAAGTACCGAACGCGAATCATATGAGCGTGATTAAACTAGCTTGACAATAATTCCCATGTGTCCTCGGGAGCGCTTTTCTCATTACAAGAAATTGTCCAAGCTTGTGCTTTGCTACAAAAAGGATTGGGCCACCTTGCTGCACCTTATTTACTTTCATTGCTTGTTACCCATTACAAATTATCTTATCACAAAACTATCTGTTACCTACAATTTCAGTGCTTGCAGAGAATACCTTACTGAAAACCGCTTGTCATTTCCTCCTGCTCCTCGTTGGGTTCGACACTCTTACTTATAGAAAGGACTACGATAGATCCCCTATACTTGTGGGTCATCAAGACTCTTTTCTTACGCCGTTGCCGGGGAGTGAAGCGCCTTTGGTGAGTGGAACTTGGTAAGGAAACATTTACATAGTGTGCTGAAATTTTCTGTCACTTGTTACTATGGAAACTAATCCTTTGAGGGGCTTGTTCGGTGCATCTTCGCCCCGACCAGTAGAGCAAAGAGTTGCTCCTCAACCTACTGAACCTACTAAAAATGTTTACTTTGAGATTCCTTCGGGTATGATAGAGAAACTGCTAGCTAATCCCTTTGCGGGAGATGGAACATTGCATCCTTATTTACACCTTATCTATGTGGATGAAGTTTGTGGATTATTTAAGCTTGCAGGTATTCCCGATGATGTTGTTAAGAGGAAGGTCTTCCCTTTATCTTTGAAGGGAGATGCGTTGACATGGTATAGGTTATGTGATGATACATGATCTTGGAACTATAAACAATTGAAGTTGGAATTTCACCAGAAGTTCTATCGTATGCATCTTGTTCATCGTGATCGTAATTACATATATAATTTCTGGCCTCGTGAAGGAGGAAGTATCGCTCAAGCTTGGGGGAGGCTTAAGTCAATGTTATATTCGTGCCCCAATCATGAGCTCTCAAGAGATATGATTATTCAAAAAAATTATGCTCGACTTTCTCTCAATGATCGCACCATGCTCGATACTTCATGTGCTAGTTCTTATATGCTGAAGACTATTGAATTCAAGTGGGATTTACTGGAAATAATTAAACGCAACTCTGAAGATTGGGGTACCGACGATGGTAAGGAGTCAGGTATGACACCTAAGTTTGATTGTGTTAAATCTTTTATGGATACCGATGCTTTTCGTGGATTTAGTGCTAAATATGGACTTGACTCTGAGATAGTAGCTTATTTCTGTGAATCTTTTGCTACTCACATTGATCTCCCTAAGGAGAAGTGGTTTAAATATAATCCTCCCACTGAAGTAAAAGTAGTTGCACCTATTACAGTTGAAGAAAAGACTATCACTTATAATGATCCTATTGTTCCTACTACTTATGTTGAGAAACCACCTTCTCCTGTTAGAATAAAGGACCATGCTAAAGCTTCAACTATTGTTCGTAAGAGTAATACTAGAACATATACACCTCCTGAGCAAATTAAAGTTGAACCTAGTATTGCTATGGTTAAAGATCTCTTGGCTGATAATATAGATGGGCATGTTATTTACTTCTGTGAGGAAGCTGCTAATATTGCTAAACCCAATGCTAAGATACATAGACCTGTTGTAGGCATGCCTGTTATTTCTGTTAAAATAGGAGATCATTGTTATCATGGCTTATGTGATATGGGTGCTAGTGCTAGTGCAATACCTATTTCCTTATATGAAGAAATTATGCATGATATTGCACCTGCTGAGTTGGAAGATATTGATGTTACAATTAAGCTTGCCAATAGAGATACTATTTCACCATTTGGGATTGTTAGAGATGTTGAAGTCTTGTGTGGGAAAATTAAATATCTTGCTGATTTTCTTGTCTTGGTTCCCCACAAGATGACTTTTGTCCCATTATATTTGGTAGACCCTTTTTGAATACTGTCAATGCTAAGATTTATTGTGAAAAGGATGTTGTTACAATTGGCTTGGGGGATATGAAACATGAGTTTAATTTTGCTAAGTGTCGTAGACAACCCCATGATAAAAAATTGCCTAGTAAGGATGAAATTATTGGTCTTGCTTCTATTGCCGTGCCTCCTACTGATCCGTTGGAACAATATTTGCTAGACCATGAAAATGATATGTTTATGAATGAAAGAAGGGAAATAGATGAAGTATTCTTTCAATAGGGTCCTATTTTGAAACACAACTTACCTGTTGAAATCCTAGGGGATCCCCCTCCACCCAAGGGTGATCCCGTGTTTGAGCTCAAACCTTTACCTAATAATCTTAAATATGCTTATCTTGATGAAAAGAAGATATATCCTGTTATTATTAGTGCTAACCTTTCAGAGCAAGAAGAGGGAAGATTATTGAAAACTCTAAAGAAGCACCGTGCTGCTATTGTATATACTCTAGATGATCTTATGGGCATTAGTCCCACTCTATGCCAACACAAAATTAAATTGGACGAAGGCTCCAAACCAGTTAAAGATCATCAACGATGGTTAAATTCTAAGATGAAAGAAGTGGTAAGAAAGGAGATACTAAAGCTCCTTGAGGAAGGTATAATTTATTCCGTTGCTGATAGTGATTGGGTAAGCCCTGTCCATTGCGTCCCTAAGAAGGGAGGTATTACTATCATTCCTAATGATAAAGATGAATTGATTACGCAAAGAATTATTACAGGTTATAGGATGGTAATTGATTTCCGTAAATTAAATAAAGCTACAAAGAAATATCATTACCCTTTACCTTTTATTGATCAAATGCTAGAAAGACTATCCAAACACACACATTTCTGCTTTCTAGATGGTTATTCTGGTTTCTCTCAAATACCTGTGTTAGCGGACGATCAATCAAAAACTACTTTTACTTTCCCTTTTGGTACTTTTGCTTATAGACGCATGCCTTTTGGTTTATGTAATGCACCTGCTACCTTTCAAAGATGCATGATGGCTATATTCTTTGACTTTTGTGAAAAGATTTGTGAGGTATTCATGGATGACTTCTCCGTTTATGGATCCTCTTTTGATGATTGCTTGAGCAACCTTGATCGAGTTTTGCAGAGATGTGAAGACACTAGTCTCATCTTGAATTGGGAAAAGTGCCACTTTATGGTTAATGAAGGCATTGTCTTGGGGCATAAAATTTCTGAAAGAGGTATTGAAGTTGATAAGGCTAAAGTTGATGCTATTGAAAAGATGCCATGTCCCAAGGACATTAAAGGTATAAGAAGTTTCCTTGGTCATGCCGGTTTTTATAGGAGGTTCGTTAATGACTTTTCTAAAATCTCTAGGCCTCTGACTAATTTATTGCAAAAAGATATTCCTTTTGTCTTTGATGATGATTGTGTAGAAGCATTTGAAATACTTAAGAAAGCTTTGATCACTGCACCTATTGTTAAGCCACCTGATTGGAATTTACCCTTTGAAATTATGTGTGATGCTAGTGATTATGCTGTAGGTGCTGTTCTAGGGCAAAGAGTTGATAAGAAATTAAATGTTATCCAGTATGCTAGTAAAACTCTTGATACTGCCCAGAGAAATTATGCTACTACTGAAAAAGAATTCTTAGCAGTTGTATTTGCTTGTGATAAGTTTAGACCTTATATTGTTGATTCTAAAGTTACTATTCACACTGATCATGCTGCTATTAAATATCTTATGGAAAAGAAAGATGCTAAACCTAGACTTATTAGATGGGTTCTCTTGCTCCAAGAATTTGATTTGCATATTATTGATATAAAGGGAGCTGAGAACACCGTTGCAGACAACTTGTCTAGGTTAGAGAATGTTCTTGATGACCCACTACCTATTGATGATAGCTTTCCTGATGAACAATTAGCGGTCATTAATGCTTCTCATACTGCTCCATGGTATGCTGATTATGCTAATTACATTGTTGCTAAATTTATACCACCTAGTTTCACATACCAGCAAAATAAAAAGTTCTTTTATGATTTAAGACATTACTTCTGGGATGACCCACACCTTTATAAAGAAGGAGTAGATGGTGTTATTAGACGTTGTGTACCTGAGCATGAACAGGAACAGATCCTACGCAAGTGTCACTCCGAACCATATGGAGGACACCACGCTGGAGATAGAACTGCACATAAGGTATCGCAATCCGGTTTTTATTGGCCCACTCTCTTCAAAGATGCACATACGTTTGTTTTGTCTTGTGATGAATGTCAAAGAATTGGTAATATTAGTAGACGTCAAGAAATTCCTACGAATTATTCTCTTGTTATTGAACCATTTGATGTTTGGGGCTTTGATTATATGGGACCTTTTCCTGCCTCTAATGGAGATACACATATTTTAGTTGCTGTTGATTACATTACTAAGTCGGTAGAAGCTATTCCAACTAGTAGTGCTGATCATAACACTTCTCTTAAGATGCTTAAAGAAGTTATTTTTCCGAGGTTTGGAGTCCCTAGATATCTCATGAGTGATGGTGGTTCACATTTTATTCATGGTGCTTTTGGTAAAATGCTTGCTAAGTATGATGTTAATCATAGAATTGCATATCCTTATCACCCACAGTCTAGTGGTCAAGTAGAGTTGAGTAATAGAGAGATCAAATTAATTTTGCAAAAGACTATTAATAGATCTAGAAAGAATGGGTCCAAGAAACTTGATGATGCATTATGAGCCTATAGAATTGCATATAAAAATCCTATGGGTATGTCTTCGTATAAGATGGTGTATGGAAAAGCATGTCACTTACCTCTCGAACTTGAACATAAGGCATACTGGGCTATTAAAGAGATCAATTATGATTTCAAACTTGCCGGTGAAAAGAGGTTATTTGACATTAGCTCACTTGATGAATGGAGAACCCAAGCCTATGAGAATGCCAAGCTGTTTAAAGAAAAAGTTAAAAGATGGCATGACAAAAGAACACAAAAGCGTGAGTTTAGCGTAGGTGATTCTGTGTTGCTATTCAACTCTCGTTTAAGATTTTTTGTAGGAAAACTTCTCTCTAAATGGGAAGGTCCTTACGTTATCAAGGAGGTCTATCGCTCCGGTGCCATAAAAATCAACAACTTCGAAGGCACAAGTCCGAGGGTGGTGAACGGTCAAAGAATCAAACATTATATCTCAGGTAATCCTATAAATGTTGAAACTAATATTATTGAAACCGTAACCCCGGAGGAATACATAAGGGACACTTTCTTGAACGTTTCAGACTCCGAAAAGGAATAGGTATGTGGTACGGTAAGTAAACCGACTCCAAAACAGTTCTAATGGCATTTTTTCTCCGTTTTGGAATATTTAAGAATTTAGGAAAGCAAGAAGTAATCCGGGAAGGACACGGGGCCTCCATGATACGTCTCCAACGTATCTATAATTTTTGATTGTTCCATGCTATTATATTACCCCTTTTGGATGTTTATGGGCTTTATTTTACACATTTATATCATTTTTGGGACTAACTTACTAACCGGAGGCCCAGCCCATATTGTTGTTTTTTGCCTATTTCAGTATTTCAAAGAAAAGGAATATCAAACAGAGTCCAAACAGAATGAAACCTTCGGGAGCGTGATTTTTGGAGCGAACGTGATCCAGAGGACTTGGAGTGCAAGCCAAGAAGCAGTCGAGACGGCCACGAGGGTGGAGGGCGCGCCCACCCCTACAGGGCGCGCCCCTATCTCGTGGGCCCCTCGGGCGGCCACCGACCTACTTCTTCCTCCTATATATACCCACATACCCCGAAAACATCCAGGAAGCCATGAAAACCTATTTCCACCCCCGTAACCTTCTGTATCCGCGAGATCCCATCTTGGAGCCTTCGCCGGCGCTCCGTCGGAGGGGGAATCGACCACGGAGGGCTTCTACATCAACACCATAGCCTCTCCGATGAGTTGTGAGTAGTTTACCACAGACCTTCGGTCCATAGTTATTAGCTTGATGGCTTCTTCTCTCCTTTTGGATCTCAATACCATGTTCTCCCCCTCTCTTGTGGAGATCTATTCGATGTAACTCTTTTTGCGGTGTGTTTGTCGAGATCCGATGAATTGTGGGTTTATGATCAAGTTTATCTATGAGAAATATTTGAATCTCCTCTGAATTCTTTTATGTATGATTGAGTTATCTTTGCAAGTCTCTTCGAATTATCAGTTTGGTTTGGCCTACTAGATTGATCTTTCTTGCCATGGGAGAAGTGCTTAGCATTGGGTTAAATCTTGCGGTGTCCTTACCCAGTGACAATAGGGGTTGCAAGGCACGTATTGTATTGTTGCCATCGAGGATAAAAAGATGGGGTTTATATCATATTGCATGAGTTTATCCCTCTACATCATGTCATCTTTCTTCATGCGTTACTCTGTTCTGATGAACTTAATACTCTAGATGCATGCTGGATAGCGGTCGATGTGTGGAGTAATAGTAGTAGATGTAGGCAGGAGTCGGTCTACTTGTCACGGACGTGATGCCTATATACATGATCATGCCTAGATAATCTCATAATTATTCGCTTTTCTATCAATTGCTCGACAGTAATTTGTTCACCCGCCTTAATACTTATGCTATCTTGAGAGAAGCCACTAGTGAAACCTATGGCCCCCGGGTCTATCTTTTATCATATAAGCTTTCAATCTACTTTTATTTGCATCTTTAATTTTCCAATCTATATTATAAAATACCAAAAATATATTTATCTTATCATACTATCTCTATCAGATCTCACTTTCATAAGTGGCCGTGAAGGGATTGACAACCCCTTTATTGCGTTGGTTGCGATTTCTTTGTTTGTTTGTGTAGGTGCATGGGACTTTTGAGGAGCCTCCTACTGGATTGATACCTTGGTTCTCAAAAACTGAGGGAAATACTTACGCTACTATTGCTGCATCACCCTTTCCTCTTCAAGGAAAACCAACGCAAGCTCAAGACATAGCAAGAAGGATTTCTGGCGCGGTCGCCGGGGAGGTCTTCGCTCAAGTCAATACATACCAAGTACCCATCACAAACTCATATCCCTTGCATTTACATTATTTGCCATTTGCCTCTCGTTTTCCTCTCCTCCACTTCACCCTTGCCGTTTTATATGCCCTCTCTTTCCCAATCTCCTCCTCTCTTTTTCGCTTGCCCTTTTCTGTTTGCTCGTGCGTTAGATTGTTTACCTTGTCATAATGGCTAGTCCTCCTATCCTCATTATTACTCCCGAACATGAAATTCTCAATCTTAAGCAAAGGGAGGGAGAAAATTTAAAAGATGCTCGGCATAGAATTTGCAATGTTCAAAATAAATCTACTAGGAAGCTTTCTACTTTCGTTCTTCTTCCCAATTTTTATGTAGGCATTATTCCTTGGAATAGATGCGTTCTTGATACTGTTACCGGAGGGGATTTCTTGAGTAGCCATACGTTTGATGCTTATAATGCTATGTTAGATTTGTTTGGCCCACCACCTCTTTTGGTCAATGGAACTATTTTAACTTTGGAACATGTGATGCAACGGCTTGAAATTATTGAAAATAAAGTTGCCACTGTTGAGTTGATTGAAAATTTGGATAAAAAGATTCATAATCACATTACCCAATATGGATCTAGGGTTGGAGTTACTTTGAATTTTTTTAAGGAGAAAGAACCTATAGTTAATGAAAAAATAGATCTAGATTCTGCAAGAATCGGTAAACTTGAGGATATCATTACCAACTTAGGGTCGGCGTTTTCTTCCATGAAAAACTCTCCAAAACCTCCTACCAAAACTGACAAATTTATTTATGTTCCTAAAAATAAGGGTGAATCTTCTAGTAAGGGAGACGCGGATCTCAAATCCATAAGTGTTCATCCCAATTGTCTCTCTATCGTTAAGGAACCTTTTGCTACAAATGAATTTCTTGAATTTTTTCCTAAAGGTTTAATCATTGCTAAAAAGGGAGAAACCCCTAAAGATTATAAGTGCTCTATTGAGGAATTGAGTGCCAAAGATGGCACAACTTAGATCTATCTTCGCTTTTATGCCTAGCTAGGGGCGTTAAACGATAGCGCTAGTTGGGAGGCAACCCAATTTTATTTGTGTTTTTTGTTTTTGTTTCATTTTAGTAATAAATTTTGCATCTACCTTCTGTTTAGATGTGTTTTATGTTTTAATTAGTGTTTGTGCCAAGTAGAACCTATAGGATAACCTATGGTGATAGTTAATTTGATTCTGCTGAAAAACAGAAACTTTGTGTGCACGAAATTAGTTTTGTTAAATCACGGAAAAGTGTTTTTGCGTTGATTCTTTTTGCTGCTGATCAATAGACAAATTTCCCAGGACTTCCTATTTTGGTAGGAGTTTTAATGTTCCATAATTTTGCATTAGTTACAAATTGCTACAGACTGTTCTGTTTTTGACAGATTCTGTTTTTCGTGTGTTGTTTGCTTATTTTGATGCATCTATGGATAATATTAGGTGGTATGAACCATAGAGAACTTGGAATACAGTAGGTTCAACACCAAAATAAATAAAGAATGAGTTCATATGTGGTGGTTTTGTTTTCTTTCACTAACGGAGCTTATGAGATTTCCTGTTGAGTTTTGTGTTGTGAAGTTTTCAAGTTTTGGATAAAGATTTGATGGACTATGGAATAAGGAGTGGCAAGAGCTAAGCTTGGGGATGCCCAAGGCACTCCAAGATATTCAAGAATAGCCAAAAGCCTAAGCTTGGGGATGCCCCCGGAAGGCATCCACTCTTTCGTCTTCGTTTATTGGTAACTTTACTTGGAGCTATATTTTTATTCGCCACATGATATGTGTTTTGCTTGGAGCGTCGTGTATGATATTAGTCTTTACTTTTTAGTTTTCCACAATCATCCTTGATGTACACACCTTTTGGGCGAAGCCCACTTGATTGAAATTTATTAGAATACTCTATGTGCTTCACTTATATCTTTTGAGCTAGATAGTGTTTGCTCTAGTGCTTCACTTATATCTTTTAGAGCATGGCGGTGGCTTAATTTTGTAGAAATTGCTAGTCTCTCATGCTTCATTTATATTATTTTGAGAGTCTCTTAGAACAGCATGGTATTTGCTATGGTTATAAAATTGGTCCTAGAATGGTAGGCATCCAAGTTGGGTATAATAAAAACTATCATAGGAAGTGAATTGGATGTTATGATCAATTTGATACCGGATAATTGTTTTGAGATATGGAGATAGTGATATTAAAGTCATGCTAGTTGGGTGATTATGAATTTAAAGAATGCTTGTGTTGAAGTTAGCAAGTCCCGTAGCATGCACGTATGGTTAAAGTTGTGTAACAAATTTGAAACATGAAGTGTCCTTGGATTGTGCATCCTTATGAGTGGCGGTCGCGGACGAGCGATGGTCTTTTCCTACCAATCTATCCCTCTAGGAGCATGCGCATAGTGCTTGGTTTTTGATGACTTCTAAATTTTTGAAATAAGTATATGAGTTCTTTTGACTAATGTTGAGTCCATGGATTATACGCACTTTTACCTTTCCATCATTACTAGCCTCTTCGGTACCATGCATTGCCCTTTCTTACCTTGAGAGTTGGTGCAAACTTCGCCGGTGCATCCAAACGCCGTGATACGATACGCTCTATCACACATAAACCTCCTTATATCTTCCTCAAAACAGCCACCATACCTACCTATTATGGCATTTCCATAGCCATTCCAAGATATATTGCCATGCAACTTTCCACCGTTCCGTTTATCATCATGACACGCATTACTTTTATCATATTGCCATTGCATGATCATGTAATTGACATCGTATTTGTGGCAAAGCCACCATGCATAATTTTTCATACATGTCACTCTTGATTCATTGCACCATCCCGGTACACCACCGGAGCATTCATATAGAGTCATATCTTGTTCTAGTTTTGAGTTGTAATTCATATGTTGTAAATCAATAAAAGTGTGATGATCATCATTATTAGAGCATTATCCCAAAGAAAAAAAAAGAAAGGCCAAAAAGAAAAAAAGAAAGGCCAAAGAAAAAAAAGAAAAAAAGAAAATAAATAAAAAAGGGGCAATGTTACTATCTCTTTTTCCACACTTGTGCTTCAAAGTAGCACCATGTCCTTCATATAGCGAGTCTCATTTATTGTGCTTCAAAGTAGCACCATGTTTTTCATATAGTGAGTCTCATATGTTGTCACTTTCATATACTAGTGGGAATTTTTCATTATAGAACTTGGCTTGTATATTCCTACGATGGGCATCCTCAAATGCCCTAGGTCTTTGTGAGCAAGCAATTTGGATGCACACCCACTAGTTTCTTTTGTTGAGCTTTCATTCATTCATAGCTCTAGTGCATCCGTTGCATGGCAATCCCTACTCCTCATGTTGACATAAATTGAGGGGCATCTCCATAGCCCGTTGATAATCCTCGTCAATGTGAGACTTTCTCCTTTTTTGTCTTCTCCACACAATCCCCATCATCATATTCTATTCCACCCATAGTGCTATATCCATGGCTCACGCTCATGTATTGCGTGAAAGTTGAAAAAGTTTGAGATTATTTAAGTACGAAACAATTGCTTGGCTTGTCATCGGGGGTGTAGAATTTGGGAACATTTTTGTGTGACGAAAATGAATCATAGCCTAACTATATGATTTTGTAGGGATGAACTTTCTTTAGCCATGTTATTTTGAGAAGACATGATTACTTTTATTAGTATGCTTGAAGTATTACTATTTATTTTGTCAATACGAACTTTTATTTTGAATCATTTTGATATGAACATTCATGCCACAATAAATAAAATTACATTGAGAATTATGCTAGGTAGCATTCCACATCAAAAATTCTGTTTTTATCATTTACCTACTCGAGGACGAGCAGGAATTAAGCTTGGCGATGCTTGATACATCTCCAACGTATCTATAATTTTTGATTGTTCCATGCTATTATATTACCCCTTTTGGATGTTTATGGGCTTTATTTTACACATTTATATCATTTTTGGGACTAACCTACTAACCGGAGGCCCAGCCCGTATTGTTGTTTTCTGCCTATTTCAGTATTTCAAAGAAAAGGAATATCAAACGGAGTCCAAACGGAATGAAACCTTCGGGAGCGTGATTTTTGGAACGAACGTGATCTAGAGGACTTGAAGTGCAAGCCAAGAAGCAGCGAAGGCGGCCATGAGGGTGGAGGGCGCGCCCACCCCTACAGGGCGCGCCCCCTATCTCGTGGGCCCCTTGGGCGGCCACCGACCTACTTCTTCCTCCTATATATACCCACGTACCCCGAAAACATCCAGGAAGCCACGAAAACCTAGTTCCACCGCCATAACCTTCTGTATCCGCGAGATCCCATCTTGGAGCCTTCGCCGGCGCTCCGTCGGAGGGGGAATCGAACATGAAGGGCTTCTACATCAACACCATAGCCCCTCCGATGAGTTGTGAGTAGTTTTCCACAGACCTTCGGGTCCATAGTTATTAGCTAGATGGCTTCTTCTCTCTTTTTGGATCTCAATTACCATGTTCTCCCCCTCTCTTGTGGAGATCTATTCGATGTAACTCTTTTTGCGGTGTGTTTGTCGAGATCCGATGAATTGTGGGTTTATGATCAAGTTTATCTATGAGAAATATTTGAATCTCCTCTAAATTCTTTTATGTATGATTGAGTTATCTTTGCAAGTCTCTTCAAATTATCAGTTTGGTTTGGCCTACTAGATTGATCTTTCTTGCCATGGGAGAAGTGCTTAGCTTTGGGTTCAATCTTGCGGTGTCCTTACCCAATGACAATAGGGGTTGCAAGGCACGCATTGTATTGTTGCCATCGAGGATAAAAAGATGGGGTTTATATCATATTGCATGAGTATATCCCTCTACATCATGTCATCTTTCTTCATGCGTTACTCTGTTCTTATGAACTTAATACTCTAGATGCATGCTGGATAGCGGTCGATGTGTGGAGTAATAGTAGTAGATGCAGGCAGGAGTCGGTCTACTTGTCACGGACGTGATGCCTATATACATGATCATGCCTAGATAATCTCATAATTATTCGCTTTTTTATCAATTGCTCGACAGTAATTTGTTCACCCACCGTAATACTTATGCTATCTTGAGAGAAGCCACTAGTGAAACCTATGGCCCCGGGTCTATCTTTTATCATATAAGCTTTCAATCTACTTTTATTTGCATCTTTAGTTTTCCAATCTATATTATAAAATACCAAAAATATATTTATCTTATCATACTAGCTCTATCAGATCTCACTTTTGCAAGTGGCCGTGAAGGGATTGACAACCCCTTTATTGCGTTGGTTGCAACTTCTTTGTTTGTTTGTGTAGGTCCGTGGGACTTTTAGGAGCCTCCTACTGGATTGATACCTTGGTTCTCAAAAACCGAGGGAAATACTTATGCTACTATTGCTGCATCACCCTTTCCTCTTCAAGGAAAACCAACGCAAGCTCAAGACGTAGCACTCCATGAGGGTGGAGGGTGCGCCCACCCTTACTGGGCGCGCCCCCTGCCTCGTGGGCACCTCGTGTGCCTTCCGGACCGTTTTCTTGCACAATACTTCTCTTGGTCGGTAAAAATTCATTATATAATCTCCCGAAGGTTTTGACCACCGTATCATGCGAAAATCTTCTGTTTTCATTTTGAGCTATTTTTCTGATAGATCTAGAGCATCATGATGTCACCCTCCTCCAACAATGAAGACAAGGATGCTTGGCTATTGAAGATAGAGCTGAAAAGAGAAGAACCAGAGGAGACCAACAAATATGAAGGGATGAAGAAGGCTAATACGTCTCCAACGTATCTATAATTTATGAAGCATTCATGCTATTTTATTGTCTGTTTTGAATGATTACGGGCTTTATTATACACTTTTATATTACTTTTGGGACTAACCTATTAACTGGATTCCCAGCCCATATTGCTGTTTTATTGCCTGTTTCAATATTTCGAAGAAAACGGATATCAAATGGAGTCCAAACGGAATGAAACCTTCGACAGCGTGATTTTTTGGAAGAATATGATCCTGGAGACTTGGAGTTCACGTCAGAAGATCCTCGAGGAGGCCAGGAGATAGGGGGCGCCCCCCTACTGGGCGCCCCCCCAGTCTCGTGGGCCCCTCGAGCACCCCCCGACCGACTTCTTCCGCCTATATAGTCCCACGTTCCCTAAAAACATCCACGGAGAAGATAGATCGGGAGTTCCGCTGCGGCAAGCCTCTGTAGCCACCAAAAACCTCTCGGGAGTCCGTTCCGGCACCCTCCCAGAGGGGGAACCCATCACCGGTGGCCATCTTCATCATCCCGGTGCTATCCATGACGAGGAGGGAGTAGTTCACCCTCGGGGCTGAGGGTATGTACCAGTAGCTATGTGTTTGATCTCTCTCTCTCTCTCGTGTTCTCTCTGTGGCATGATCTTGATGTATCGTGAGCTTTGCTATTATAGTTGGATCTTATGATGTTTCTCCCCCTCTACTCTCTTGTGATGAATTGAGTTTCCCTCTTGAAGTTCTCTTATTGGATTGAGTCTTTATTTGAGAACACTTGATGTATGTCTTGCCGTGTTTATCTGTGGTGACAATGGGATATCACGTGCCACTTGATGTATGTTTTGGTGACCAACTTGCGGGTTCCACCCATGAACCTATGCATAGGGGTTGGCACACGTTTTCTTGACTCTCCTGTAGAAACTTTGGGGCACTCTTTGATGTACTTTGTGTTGGTTGGATGAATCTGAGATTGTGTGATGCATATCGTATAATCATGCCCACGGATACTTGAGGTGACAATGGATTATCTAGGTGACATTAGGCTTTTGGTTGATTTGTGTCTTAAGGTGTTATTCTAGTACAAACTCTTGAATAGATCGACTTTGAGGTGGTTTCGTACCCTACTATAATCTCTACGTTTGTTCTCTGCTAGTAGTGGCTTTGGAGTGACTCTTTGTTGCATGTTGAGGGATTGTTATATGATCTATATATGTTATTATTGTTGAGAGAACTTGCATTAGTGAAAGTATGAACCCTATGCCTTGTTTCCTATCATTGCAATACCGTTTATGCTCACTTTTATCATTAGTTACCTTGTTGTTTTTATACTTTCAGATTACAAAAACCTATATCTACCATCCATATTGCACTTGTATCACCATCTCTTCACCGAACTAGTGCACCTATACAATTTGCCATTGTATTGGGTGTGTTGGGGACACAAGAGACTCTTTGTTATTTGGTTGCAGGGTTGCTTGAGAGATACCATCTTCATCCTACGCCTCCCACGGATTGATAAACCTTAGGTCATCCACTTGAGGAAAATTTCCTACTGTCCTACAAACCTGTGCACTTGCAGGCACTACAACGTCTACAAGAAGAAGGTTGTGTAGTAGACATCAAGCTCTTTTCTGGCACCGTTGCCGAGGAGGCTAGGTAAGCGGCACTCACACCCCGTCAACTAAGATCTTTTCTGGCGCCGTTGCCGGGGTGGTGAGTGCTTGAAGGTATATCTTTAGATCTTGCAATCGAATCTTTTTGTTTCTTGTTTTATCACTAGTTTAGTTTATAAAAGAAAACTACCAAAAAATGGAATTGAGTTTGTCTCATACGCTTCATCTTTTTAATATATTTCGTGAGTATGATGGAAAAGAAAATTGTGCTCAAGTTCTAGAAGAAGAATGCATTAAAATGCTTGGTACTAAATCTTTGAATGATGATCATGATTGCAATGTTGTTAGTATGAATTCCTTGAATATCCATGATGCTAATGATATGCAAAGCCACAAGCTTGGGGATGCTATGTTTGATGAATATGATATTTTTAGTCCCCCCAGTTTTGATGAGAATATTTATTATGATGAAAGCATGCCTCCTATTTATGATGATAATATTGATGAAAGTGGGTTTGGAAGAGTGTCAACTTTAGAAAGTAGTGATCCCACTATTTTGGAGGATGTTGAATCTTATTGTGATGAACATGAAAGTGGATTTGGAAGAGTGTCAACTTTATTTAGTGATGATTCCACTATTTCGGAAGAGGTTCCAATTGATTATGAGAACAAAGTTGCTATCTATGATGATTATTGTGATGAATTGTATGCTATTAGGAATAATGATAACGATGAAACTTGTCATCATGATTTTAGTTTTCAATTGGATTATGCCTCACATGATAATTATTTTGTTGAGTTTGCTCCCACTACTATTCATGAGAAGAATTTTGCTTATGTGGAGAGTAGTAAATTTTCTATGCAAGTAGATCATGAAAAGAATGCTTTAGGTGCTGGTTATATTGTTGAATTCATTCATGATGCTACTGAAAATTATTGTGAGGGAGGAATATATGCTTGTAGGAATTGCAATAATATCAAGTTTCCTCTCTATGTGTTGAAAATCTTGAAGCTATGCTTTTTTTGCCTTCCCATGCTAGTTGATTATTGTTCCCATAACTTGTTTGCTCACAAAATCCCTATGCATAGGAAGTGGGTTAGGCTTAAATGTGCTAGTCATATGCTTCATGATGCCCCCGTTATGTTTCAATTCTTATCTTTTATGTGAGCATCCTTGTCATCATCATGCCTAGCTAGAAAGGCATTAAAGAAAAGTGCTTGTTGGGAGACAACCCAATATTTACCCTTACTGTTTTTGCGTGTTCACATGATTATCCTACCGTAGTAATCATGTTTTATCTCTTTTGTTTCAATAAAGTGCCAAGTAAGACCTTTAGGATAGCTTACGGTGATAGTTGTGTTGATCCTGCTGAAAATCAGAAAATTTGCATCCAGTAAATTAGTTTTGTTAATTCACAGAAACGTGCTTCTGATATGATTATTTATGCTATGGATTGGTATACAAATTGCTTAGGACTTCCTAAGTTTGTAGGATTTTTGGAGTTCCTTAAGTATACGTTTGATACAGATTACTACAGACTGTTCTATTTTTGACAGATTCTGTTTTCTATGTGTTGTTTGCTTATTTTGATGAATCTATGAGTAGTATCGAAGGGTATGAACCATAGATAAGTTGGAGTACAGTAAATATTACACCAATATGAATTTAGAATGAGTTCACTACAGTACCTAAGTGGTGGTTTTATTTTCTTATACTAACGGAGCTTATGAGTTTTCTGTTGAGTTTTGTGCTGTGAAGTTTCAAGTTTTGGGAAAGGATTCGATGGAGTATGGAATAAGGAGTGGAAAGAGCCTAAGCTTGGGGATGCCCAAGGCACCCCAAGGCAATATTCAAGGACAACCAAGAGCCTAAGCTTGGGGATGCCCCGGAAGGCATCCCCTCTTTCGTCTTCGTCCATCGGTAGCCTTACATGGAGCTATATTTTTATTCGCCACATGATATGTGTTTTGCTTGGAGCGTCATTTTATTTTGTTAGTATTTGCTTGCTGTTATTTATAATAATGTTTTGCATCTTTATTTTCAATAAAGAAGTCAAGGATAGCCTTTACCATGCTTATTTTGCTAGTATACATGTTGCTGTTTGAAAACAGAAAGTTTACCGCTGTTGCGAAAATTCCCTAGAAAAGTCAGAGTATGATATAATGCTGAAACCTTTTGTATGATGAGCTCCGATAAATTTACTACAGTGGTAATTTTATTTAATAACTTTTGGAGTTAGGGAAGTATGATGAATCTTGCATTCTTTACAGACTATACTGTTTTGGCAGATTGCTGTTATGTTTGCATTGTTTGCGTATGTTTGCTTGTTTAATGATTCTATTTGAGGATAGGAGTATTAAATATGCAGAGGCATTTAGTATAAAATGTTGAATAATAATTTTAGTGATTTGTTACAGTAGAAAATGATAAGGTTTTGCATTGGTTTATACTAACCTATCTCACGAGTTCTTGTTGAGTTTGTTGTGGAGGAAGTTTTTGATAAAAAAAAAGAAACCATGATATGAGAGGAATTAAGGAGACACAAAAGTTCAAGCTTGGGGATGCCCAAGGCACCCCAAGATAATATTTCAAGAAGTCTCAAGCATCTAAGCTTGGGGATGCTCCGGTAGGCATCCCACCTTTCTTCTTCAACAACTATCGGTTAGTATCGGTTGAGCCTAAGTTTTTGCTTCTTCACATGAGTTGTGCTATCCTTGCAATGTCATTTTGTTTTTTTTTGCTTGCTGTTTGAATACAATACCAAGATCTGAAATTCTTAAATGAGAGAGAGCCTTCACATAGTTACATAATTATTTAGCTACTCATTGATCTTCACTTATATCTTTTTGGAGTAGTTTGTCATTTACTCGTGTGCTTCACTTATATCCTATGAGTAAATGGTTGAATGAGTTGATTGTCATAAATCTGAAATTATTTATGTTTCATTTGCTTATTCCATGGGGAGTAATGACTTCACATCTAAGAAGTAGAGGTTGTAAATTTATTGAAGGTTAGCAAGCATTGCATTGGTCATTTGAACAATTCATGAAAGAATATTGAAGGAAGAGAGATTTCATATATAAATACACTATCCTAGACATCTTTTATAATTGGGAGCACTCATTAAGTATGACATGCTAAAGAGTTGATGTTGGACAAGGAAGACAACGTAATGGGTTATGTTTTCCGACATCTCAGGTAAAGTATATTGTCATGGATCATTCAAACATGTTGAGCTTGCCTTTCCCCCTCATGCTAGCAAAAATTCCTTGCACCAAGTAGAGATACTACTTGTGCTTCCAAACATCCTTAAACCCAGTTTTGCCATGAGAGTCCACCATACCTACCTATGGATTGAGTAAGATCCTTCAAGTAAGTTGTCATTTGTGCAAGCAATAAAAATTGCTCTCTAAATATGTATGATCTTTTGGTGTGAAGAAAATAGCTTTATACGATCTTGTTATGGAAGCAATAAAAGCGACGAACTATGTAATAAAGGTCCATATAATAGTGGCAATATAAAGTGACGTTCATCCGCATTAAGATTTTGTGCATCCAACCCTAAAAGCGCATGACAACCTCTGCTTCCCTCTGCGAAGGGCCTATCTTTTACTTTATGTCTTTTACTTTATGCATGAGTCAAGGTGATCTTCACCATTCCCTTTTTCATTTGATCCTTTGGCAAGCACCTCGTGTTGGAAAGATCCTGATATATATATCCAACTGGATGTAGGTTAGCTTGAACTATTATTGTTAACATCACCCAAAGGTGAATACGTTGGGAGGCAACATTATAATCCCCTATCTTTCTCAGTGTCCGATTAAAACTTCATAACCATAAGTATTGCGTGAGTGTTAGCAATTGTAGAAGACTATATGATAGTTGAGTATGTGGACTTGATGAAAAGCTCTATTCTTGACTCTTTCTGATGTTATGATAAATTGCAACCGCTTCAATGACTGAGATTATAGTTTGCTACTTCTCAATGAAGTTTCTGAACCATACTTGACATTGTGAATAGTTTGTTACTTGAGCATAAGAAATCATATGACAAAATCTATATATGTTGCTGTTATAAGAATGATCATGATGCCCTCATGTCTGTATTTTATTTTTATCGACACCTCTCTCTCTAAACATGTGGACATATTTTTCGATTTCGGCTTCCGCTTGAGGACAAGCGAGGTCTAAGCTTGGGGGAGTTGATATGTCCATTTTGCATCATGCTTTTATATCAATATTTATTGCATTATGGGATGTTATTACACATTATGTCACAATACTTATGGCTATTCTTTCTTATTTTACAAGGTTTATCATGAAGAGGGAGAATGACGGCAGTTGGGATTCTGGCTGGAAAAGGAGCAAATATTGGAAACCTATTCTGCATAGCTCCAAAAGTCCTGAAACTCCACGAAAGTCATTTTTGGAATTTATGATAATTATTGAGCGAAAGAAGTACCATAGGGGGCCCACACCCTGGCCACGAGGGTGGGGGGCGCGCCCACCCCTACTAGGCGCGCCCCTGTCTCGTGGGCCCCCTGGTGGCCCTCCGGTGCGCATCTACTGCTACATGAAGTCTCTTACCCTGGAAAAGATCATAAGCAAGCTTACGGGACGAAACTCCGCTGCCGCGAGGCGGAACCTTAACGGAACCAATCTAGGGCTCTGGCAGAGCTGTTCTCTCGGGGAAACTTCCCTCCGGGAGGGGGAAATCATCATCATCGTCATCACCAACGATCCTCTCATCGGGAGGGGGTCAATCTCCATCAACATCTTCACCAGCACCATCTCCTCTCAAAACCCTAGTTCATCTCTTATATCCAATCTTGTATTAAAACCACAAATTGGTACCTATGGGTTGCTAGTAGTGTTGATTACTCCTTGTAGTTGATGCTAATTGGTTTACTTGGTGGAAGATCATATGTTCAGATCCTTAATGCATATCAATACTCCTCTGATCATGAACATGAATATGCTTTGTGAGTAGTTACGTTTGTTCCTGAGGACGTGGGTGATGTCTTGCTATTAGTAGTCATGTGAATTTGGTATTCGTTCGATATTTTGATGAGATGTATGTTGTCTCTCCTCTAGTGGTGTTATGTGAACGTCGACTACATGACACTTCACCATTATTTGGGCCTAGAGGAAGGCTTTGGGAAGTAATAAGTAGATGATGGGTTGCTAGAGTGACAGAAGCTTAAACCCTAGTTTATGCGTTGCTTCGTAAGGGGCTGATTTGGATCCACTAGTTTCATGCTATGGTTAGGTTTACCTTAATACTTCTTTTGTAGTTGCGGATGCTTGCAATAGGGGTTAATCATAAGTGGGATGCTTGTCCAAGAAAGGGTAGTACCCAAGCACCGGTCCACCCACATATCAAATTATCAGAGTACCGAACGCGAATCATATGAGTGTGATGAAACTAGTTGGACGATAATTCCCATGTGTCCTCGGGAGCGCTTTTCTCATTACAAGAAATTGTCCAGGCTTGTCCTTTGCTACAAAAAGGATTGGGCCACCTTGCTGCACCTTATTTAATTTCATTGCTTGTTACCCGTTACAAATTATCTTATCACAAAACTATCTGTTACCTACAATTTTAGTGCTTGCAGAGAATTCCTTACTGAAAACCGCTTGTCATTTCCTTCTGCTCCTCGTTGGGTTCGACACTCTTACTTTTCGAAAGGACTACGATAGATCCCCTATACTTGTGGGTCATCAAGCGCCGGCAGCACCGCGAGATCGAATCAAGAAGAAAATGCGGCGATTAGTGTACAACCTCTTTGGTGGCGCCGATTAGGCCGTAGCTTCATGCGAGGAAACGGTGATGACGATGCTCTTCTGATGGTGCAGGTGAAGACGGCGGTGTGGGAATGGAGGTGGCGCGAAAGACGAGGGGAATGTCGGGGCAGCTCCTTGGATGTGGAGGACGGGGTGGCTGAACCGGTGGGACGACCAGATCGATGACGGATCCTCATCGGTACGGTGGATGAGGGACGTCGAGGTGTTGTTGTGTACGATGTCGTCGGGGAAGAGGCTCCGGCTGGGTGGTGGACGAAGGAGGGTGTGGGGCTTCGCGGGTTTTGCCGGCCTCGGTGTATGAATGGGTGGGCGGATGGGATGGGAGTGGGGAACCATGGCTTAGGGACGCGCTTGTCCGAAATGTGGGGTAAGTTATGAAAGTACCCCCACTAATTTGAGGTGGTTCTTTCGGTTCAGGGGTATCACGGGCATTTCACGTGTGATGGGATGGGAGTGGGGAACCATGGCTTAGGGACGCGCTTGTCCGAAATGTGGGGTAAGTTATGAAAGTACCCCCACTAATTTGAGGCGGTTCTTTCGGTTCAGGGGTATCACGGGCATTTCACGTGTCGGGATTTCACAGGAGGTGGGAGTTTTCGCGCGCGTTGTAATTTTGGAATAGCAAAGCGCAGGTTGAGATGGAGGGAGTTGTCGGAGCACAACGAGACAAAGATATATCTTAAATATTTCGGGCTAACAAGGCACGGGTTGAAATTTCTGGACAAGCCTAACGTGTACTGTACCAAATCAATTCGCACTACAAATGTCATTCAAAACTTTGAATTCATGTTATGTTCAATTAAAATATTCCGCTACGTGTATAATGCATGCAACCTAGTACTCAAATGAACGTTTTAGTGCATTCCAAACGTATATACTACCGCTTCAATATGAACTAAATTTGAATTTGTTTCTCTATTTGAATAAGATCTATGATAATGATTGTTGTGAAGTCAAAGCATTGGAATTCGTTTCTCTGTTTTAATAAGATCTACAATCGTCATTATTGTCAAGTTAAACCATCGTTTGTGTATTATCTTCACATCACACCACATGATTAGTCTCGACTTACATATGAACTATGTGTACTATATGAACTCGAACTCGATTTTTTGAATCCACTTTATGTTGATTTCAAATCATAGTACATTTCAAACTCTAGCTAGATCTTCACAAACTAAACCATGTCTCATATGTATAACGTGGTTATCACATTATGTATGGTGCCCCGCCCCCTACGCCTACAAGTATTTAGATGTGAGTTGCAAACACCACACATTACCACAAATTCAAATAAAATGTGAGAATGTTTGATATATAGTATTGTTTAGATTGTTCGATATTTAGTTGTAAGCAACAAACGCCACACATTATCACAAATTTAAATAAAATGTGAGATTGTTCTATGTATAGTATGGTTTAGATTGTTCGACATTTAGCTGTGAGTTGCAAACACCATGCATTATCACATTATGGTATAACATGTGCAAAACCACAACACGCGCATCATCGCTATATTCATGCATGCATATGTTTAAAACACTATGATCTCCTATTCAAATATATGAATCCACTTTCATATCAAATTATGATCTTTGTTAGTCTCTTACACCCACACAATCCTCTGACCTTTGTGGCTACCACTAACTTTCTATCATGCATGCACACGCCCTCCTCGCCCTCCCCCTCCCTCAGCATTCTATCCATCACGCACATTCATTTTTTTCTTTAGGTCGTTCTCCCACAGTCTCCACAACTCCTTTCCGACACACACCGATCGATAAACCTCTCCAGCGATGTGTGCCTACAACATACACACGCACCTTCAATCTCCTCCTTTATGTGTCCTTGCCTTGTGTCTCTTATACGGTCCCACACACGTGTAAAATCTCGCCCCTCTTTTCATCGATCTCACAACCGCACACTCCTCCCCCTATCTAGCTAGTAGCTGGGCCTCTCGCACCACCTCCTACCTCCATTCTCTCTGTCTATCCGTCTCGCCGGGCCTTATTTCCCTCTAACAAATGGACATACACCGACCGGTCTCCCGCTATACATATAGCTAGCTAGGTCCTTATAACTCGTTTTCCCCACGCGTCGATCGATCTACTTCATTAGTTATGTCTCTCCCTTCCTCCGACAAACAACAATTGATCTACCGATCTAGTTGGGTTTGCTTACCAAACACATGGTTCCCCTTCATCATCCATGGATGTGTCCCGACAGATCTATCACGCACAGGCACACACAGAAACACATCCCCACTCTTATTGATAATATTGCAGTTCCACCCTCAGTTTGTCTAGTAGGCCTCTCCCACCATCTTTGAGAAGCAACTCCATCACCCATCCAGCACTCCACCCCTCTCCCTCCCTCTCTCTCTCCTCTCTCTCCCTGTCCCATCCTATTTCCCGTCCTTTAATTATGTATGGATGTCGACCGACCTCCTTCAAGACATAGCTGGGTCTCTCCTTCTCAACACATATACGAGTCATTCTACCTCTATAGTTAGGCCTCTGCCTACCCCTCCCCCCACCCCCTCGCGCACGCGCACACACACACACAGATACATCGAGCACTCTAGTCATGTCTCCCTCCCACACACAAACTTGACCTATGCCCTCAGACGTTCCGGTAGCTAACTTGCACACACACACAATTTTGATGGCTCTCTTCATCGATTTCGCACCCACCCACTTGATTCTCTCTTCGACTCTATCGATATCTATGACCCCTCCCTCTCTTCTCGTGGATCGTCCGACCCTCTATATATGATATGGATAGGCCTCTAGTTCACCCACATTGCATGCAAAATTTTGTTTGAGATGTCATCGACACATATTCCCACAAATACATTCATGAAATCAACCTCCCCCAAAAAAACAGAAAACACTCACGAACGCACAAGCCATTTGTCTAGGTTTGTATCTCTCACACACACCCATGTAGGTGGGGGACATGCACGAAGAGAAGAGGTGCACGCACGGCGCATGTACTCCTGTATCTTTCCTAACCACACCCGCGCGGGTACATGGTGGAGCTCATTTCTGTACGAAAAGGCATCCCAAGTGGTAGTTTGACACGTGTACTGGTTGTCCACTAGATGGAGGGGGGATCGTCTACTACGGGTGAACAAACAAATTGCAACTTGACGCATTATGTAAAAAAGAGGCAAACCATGTGGGGCCTACCTTAGAGGCAAGGCTCTATACGAGCAAGTATAATAAGGTGATGTAAGCAGGCTGTAAGGATTTAAATATTATATCTTTGCTAACTTGGAAGAGAGAGAAGAGGAGAGAGAAGAGCGGGCTGTAGACTTGCAGCCGGCTGTAGCACGTGCTCCAAGAAGCTATGTGAGAGTGCATGGTGGGCCAAATGAGAGAAAAGTAGTACTTCCTTGTAGCCCACTACTATACATGTTGGCTATTATACTAGTTGTAGATGACATGGCAAGATGTTATAGACAACAACGGGCTATATTATTAACCATGCTCTACACTGGAGTACTTTTGATGTGTCCGTCAACTCGCAGAACGAGGAGAAGCTTGCTTAGTACGCTGTCTCCCCCTCCCACGGGCGCGGTGGCTCGCAGGATGAGGTGAAGCTTTCTTACACGCCTTACGCCCGCTTCCTTGCCCACGCGCGCGGTGGCTCACAGGACGAGGAGAAAATTCTACTAGTACTCCCTCCATTTACTCCTCGTCCCTACCTTGGTTAGAGAGATTATCGTATTGTTTGGAATATATGTCCTTTAGTAGATTTCGATATGAACTACTAGTACATACTCCAAACACTGATGTATATAGATGTATTTTAGAGTGTAGATTCACTCATTTTGCTCCGTATGTAGTCCATATTGAAACAGACATAATAGTACACACTCTCCCTCACCCCTCGACCCTCTCCACATGGTGGACGTGCAACAATTTATTCGGTCTCATATAGCCAGAACGATATATACTGCAGTACCATTATTGCTCGACTTCCCGAAGAGGCGAAGAGCCAATCGCAAGGTTACTAGTTTGGATATGCCAAGCGCAAGGTTTATAGGAGAATGAGTAGTAGGTGCCGCGTCATTTATAAATAAAGTTTTTTTCCTTCAGTGGCACGTACGCAATATAAATAGGTTCATATGGAGAGAAAAGGAAACCGCTCCACTATATACATAGGCAGGACGAGCCTACACGGTTGCTTGCTGGGGTTGCTCTCTTCAGTTTTCACACTCTCTCGCACAAAACCACTGTGGCCACATCTCTAACATCCCGGCGGATCACGTCCCCGGGGGAAGGGGTGGATGCTTAGTGTAGATGCGGTCGCCGTCGCCGACGGCGAAAACTCACTGTCGGCACGTCCCGATCAGGGGTCCCCGCCATTCTCTCTCACAAAATCGGTGAGGTTGCCTTCGTCCATTGCTCACTGCCACGACGTGGGTAGTTGCCTCCTCCCGCTGCCCTCCTCTAGGTTGAGCTACGTCCCGATGTCTCTCAGGTACAACTCCCTTTACAGCCGGCTTGCAGCACTGCTCCAGCTGCCCACATCACTCCATGTGGATATTTCTCTACTTCTTTGCCCCGCACATACCTCTACTGGCTTCTACGTACTGTATTTGTGATGAGTTTATGTCTCATCAACTAGTCCCAGTAATCTTATTCTAATCACGCTTCTTCAATTTCTTTGCCACAGGGATGCTCATCTCGATTTTGGTGAAACTGTACAAAATGATCTGGTGGTCAAAGGGTTGCAAACTTCATTTCTTAGGAAGCGCTAACGTTGCCAGCAAATTAAAGCCTGGTTAGGGTTTACGGTTCAAGGGCTAGCGACTGCATGGATCGTTTTTTTCTTTAGTTGTCTCTGTTTCAATGTCTAGGGACTGCATGAGTAGTAGTAGTACTGTACGCCTTACGCCCACTCCCTCGCCCACGCTCGCGGTGGCTCGTAGGACGAGGAGAAAATTTTACTACTCCCTCTATTTACTCCTCGTCCCTACTACCTTGGTTAGAGAGATTATCATATTGTTTGGAATATATATGTCCTTTAATAGATTTCAATATGAGCTACTAGTACATACTCCAAACACTGATGTATATAGACGTATTTTAGAGTGTAGATTCACTCATTTTGCTCCGTATGTATCATAAAGTTGAGACACTTATTTTGGAATAGAGGGAGTACATATTTGCTATGATCTGTCAATCATTGAGATGCAATAGCATGCATGTTAGTCTCCTTTGTATTTGATGAAATGTTGCAACGGGCAACCTTGGACGCAAGATACATGTAACAGAAGCTGGAAGCTTCATAGCATTGTACTATCTCGCTGATAAATTACAGGACATACTATACAAGTACTTACTCCGTTCCTAAATATAAGTCTTTGTAGAGATTTCACCATAAACCACATACGTATGTATATAGATGCATTTTAAGTGTAGATTCATTCATTTTGTTCCGTATGTAGTCCACCTAGTGGAATCTCTACAAAGACTTATATTTAGGAATGGAGGGAGTACTATGTAAAGAGTTAGGTGTCGCACGGTGTCCATAAAATATGATGATAGTGTGAGGTGGGCCATGTAATCACTGAGCCTGGGTGTTTTCACTGCTCTTGCACTCCTCCGCCATAAGAATGGAGAAAATTATAATCTAGTAGTACCTCCTTTCGCCGAAAGCGTGGGACATCCAGCAGTCCTACCACCTCAGTAATAATGACCAATGAGCCGTTAAATCACATAGACCCAGCAGTAAGTTGGACGGACGAAGCAACCATCACTCTTGAATCTGCTTCTCCCTTCAACGCAGGCGCCAGTGAGAGGTCGCGTCCGCTCTGCCCGGGCATGAATGAGGCACCGATTCTTTGGAGCGGCGCTGACCATTTCGGGCGGGAAGCGCGCGCGGGTGATGGAGGGGCTTTGGGTGGGCCAGGCTGGTCAGGAGCGGGCGTGGCAGCTGTCCGCCTGTCCCTACCGGACGCCCGGGAACGATAGGATGCACCGACTCTTGCGGCTAAAATCGTACACTACACACCATCTCTCTATAGGAGTAGGTCGAGCTGTCGCTCTCTCTAACACACACATGCTGTTAAACACACACACGCACACGCACACGCACACACAGGTTAATAGAATAGGAAAATCATGCGAGTGCGAAGCCACAGGAAGTGAGATACAAATGGAGTACGTACAAGAAGAGAAGAGGTGACGAATATTCCATCAAACCTGGACTGAGGAGTAGTAGTCCCTCCGTCTAGGTGTTAAGTCATCCTATGGAAATCAGATATTCCCAAAATGTTTAGGCGTCGTCCATTAACTTCGCATCTCAATCCCCTCCTGGCCTCGTTGCTAGCGAGTGTTGTTACTTAGGGAGCGTTTGGATCCTTAGCAAGAACATCTTATAGCATAGCCGGGCAAGGTTAGGAATTTGGAACTATTAAAATATGTTAGCTTTGGTGGGCCAGCTAGCTTGGGTGGGCTAGAAAAACCTTGCTAGCTCAGGAGAGCCAGATCGGCTCGCTTCCGACGGCAAACTTCGCGTAGTAGTAACATAGACTAGTAACATATGCATATTGTACTAGTCCAAGTTACTCACCACTATGACTAGCCTAAGCAATGTGACCAAACGCTCCTTACTCTGCCTTGTTATCTCCCCCAGAAACCCAATGCATGGAGCGCAACTACGCGTTGATCAGTCAAGAAATCAAAGTCGGCTTGAATGCGAGTTAATACGTGGCCATGCATGGTATCTAAAACGGCATCTCTTAGTTGTTTGGATTAATTGTTGCGTTTGGAGACAGAAATCAGGGCTTTGATTGGAGGAATGACCGGTCAAGTTTCTCCTTCTCCTCCAATCTTCTTGCACCTTGGTCCCGCTGCACCTTCTAACGTGACTTATTACACCTAGACGGAGGGAGTCGTACGAGATACGGTGGCACACTAACTTATGTCGAATACAATTGCCCAAAATTGTGTGCATGTTATAATAAGGATTCACTTAAAATAGTACGTGAGCAAACAGAGGGATCAATTGGACAGTGTTCCCGAGCAATAGCGAGATGTGTGAGGTAAGATACACCGCTGGCTCTTTTGATTTTTCTTATTAATTTGTTTGTTTCACCCTCTGACTGGTGGGACCCAACGTACTACGTGGAGAGAGGTAAGGTGACTAAGGCTGCATTATTTCTGCACCACTGTGGATAGTCTTACCACCAAAGCCACATGACACGATTATGATTTAAATCCCAATGACTTCCACACACACACACACACACACACAAAACACGGCATGCTTGTCACACGAATTTAGGAATGTATAAAAGGTTATTTTCCTCTCGTTGAGCATAACGGGAGGGTTGTGCAGCTGGTTAGCCTGTTCGCTCATCAAACTTGAGGTCTCGGGTTCGATAACTACACTTGAGCATAATTCGTGCCAGGAGGATTCTTTGACTGGTCAAAATGGATGGATACAGAGCTATACGATCTCGTAGTGACCATATAATCACCTCATCACGTATAAGCTACAGCCTCGGCACTTGTTTTCTAGGGTTTGCACTCTTCACACACTCTCCAGTATATATATACACGTTGGAGCCTCAGTGCTTGTACTTGCTCTCTTCACACTCTCTCACCCTCTCCAGATCTAAACAAGACTTTGTTGGCCTCTCTCTCTCCCCTCACTGCTGGTCTGCTTGTAGTTGCTCTCTTCACACTCTCTCACCCTCTCCAGATCTAAACAAGACTTCGTTGGCCTCTCTCTCTCCCCTCACTGCTGGTCAAAGAGCCAGCAGGATCCGTCCGCCAGGAAGGGAACGAGGCTTAACGCTGTCGCCGTCGACGAGGAAGGGAATCCACTACCGGCGCAGCTATTCACTTTTACCCAGCAGCGGCACGGGAGGGCCTCCGACCCCTTCTTCTTCGCTGCCGTACATAGTGTGTGTCGAACGGCCTCCGGTCGCCCACTGAACCACACCCGAAGAACCTTAAGGTATAATTTACTTATTCCACATGCGTTGCTCTAGCTGTATGTGGGCTTTTTCCGCTTCTGCACTCAAATCTAGGTGTTGGATCAAACAGGAAAGTAGTGGGGTAAGTTGTATACCATGAATCTAGGACGTGGTTCAAAAAGGAAAGGAAGGGGGAAAGTAGTGGGAAAAGTTGTATAGCATGAATCTAGGACGTGGTTCAAAAAGGAAAGGAAGGGGGAAAGTAGTGGGCAAAGTTGTATCGCATGAATCTAAGACGTGGTTCAAAGAGGACAAGAATGGGGGAAAGTAGTGGGGAAAGTTATATAGCATAAATCTAGGACATGTTTCACAGAGGAAAGGAAGTGGGGAAAGTACTAGTACAGACTGGCTATCCAGCACCTACGTTGGTCAAAAAGGGAAAACAATGACAAGCGAAGTACGCACATCTGTAACAAACTGATCTTTTGTTTTGGGGGACAAGGCTGTAGACATTGAGCAGGACTAGATTTGATGCGCTCACATAGGGAAAGGTGTCTAAAGATAACAAAACTGGGACCAACACAAATATGCTCCTTGGTTGTTTGTTCTTTGTTGCAACAGACTATGCATTACCCTAGTACATCGGTAGATGCACATGGTGCTCGTGCGTCCACTGTCCCGTGCAACTCTTTAGCTGTTGTTAATCTAAGGCCATGTTTGGTTAAAAACTCCCTAGTCCCAACCTGCTTGGTTCCAGGGACTAAACATGGACTAGAGGTTATTAAATGACATGCTAAAAGACCATGTTACCCCTAGCAATGAACTAATAGAGACAAGGTGCGATGCGTGGCAGGGGCAACTGTTGGAAAAGTCCCAAAAAGACTCTCCCTCGGGGTCTTCTTTCTTTAGTCCCAAATGCCCACATTTAGTCCCTAAAAGTCCCTCCTGTTTGGTTTAGATGGGACTGACACGAAATTTTTTTAGTCCCTCCACCAAAATGTCCCTGTAAACAAGCACCCTCTAATAATGCCGCTGGAAAATTGATGCAATGCCACAGTTAAAAGAAAATTACATGTTTAACGAATTTTATTCTTAATATAATCTCTCTATTAATATTAATCAATGCCACCATTTGAGAAATGCTACTGTCTTGCTTTCTTTCCCATTTAGATAAGGTAGATGCTTCTTTTTGTTGGCTTCTGTGTCATCCATCGTTATTGACCACTAGTTGTTTCCTTTGCACCTCTATGTAAACAGGGCTATCTACTTCACCTCGTTGCCATTGTGACCTTTTGTTGCACTGCATAAAACACTTTTGTTTTATGAGTGTTTTGTGCAGTTCAACCAAAATGTCACACCGACAATGTTGCTTTATTGCTTGATCTTAGTGGAACTGCACAAGAGGAGACCTTACTTCCTATCCATGTTGGCAAATTTGGTTCAGGTCTTCTTCTTGTGAGTTGTTTGAATTCCGCGTCATGAGAGGTCAGTACTAGCCTTCTTTCATATGATTCTGTAGTGTGCTTTCATATGTTGTGCTACTTGTACGGTAATGTTGCTTGATTTTAGTGAACTGCACAAATGGAGACAAGACTTCCAATCTGTATGTGCACCGCAATATCCCATTGAGGTAAGATAAGGATATTTCACAACTGTTGGCCTGTATTTTGCCACTTTCATCAGAAAATTAATGTCATTGTTTAGTGCTATACTTGTGCAACCTAATTGACATGCCAAATCTTACATTGAAGGCGAAGCTTGTCTGTTATTGAACCAAGTGATGAAGCGGAAGAAAAACAAAAATCAACTCCTGGTGCTGTAATGAAGCACTGGAACTGTGATGACACAAGTAATGATATAGTTTTGCATCTTAATTTATTGCTATGGCTGGAACGAGTAATTGTTTTGCCACTGATTTGATGCCACTCTTAATGTAATACGTAATTATCTCTACTTGTGCAAACAGGGATCTTCTTTGAAGATACCATATATTTTAGTGGAACCGCACAAGAAGATGTTGGAAACATTAATCTAATCGAGGAGTATATAGTAAGCATGGCCACCACAGTAGATAGCAACAGATGGTTCCGTAGAAGTGCTTCATCTATATGCTCTACACAATAAGCCTCCTGACAAAGGTTGGTACTCGCCCACTGATTTCATCCATATGACTGAGCTTTGTCATCTCTATTGGTGTTGTGCTACTGTTTAGATACTGTAATCAAAAAGTGGTATTGTCCTTGAGAAGTGCTTCATCTGTGTTGTTTTAAATATTTCCTTTCCTTTTTATCGAGCAAACAGGGATGCTAGCATTTAGTTATCCTCTTGTCTTTGCACAACAGGATCATCCTCTGAAGAATAATATGGAGTACGTGAAGTGACTAGTTCCGATTATGCCAGGATGAAGAAGCCCTATCTATCTTCTCATCAGAAGGAGCAGTTGAAGGATGGTTACATTACCCCCACAAGACCAAACTAACTTCAGCTCAGAAGGACTGACAAATCTCCATTTTCTTGCTGTGATGCGCGAGTACAATGTTGTTCTAGGATTCTTTCCGGTGAGTTCCATTTTTCTAAAAGTGTGCTCTAGATGGACCATGTAGGTGCCTGTTTAAACTGTAAATTCATAGTACTGTGTGCTTTATACTAATCACTTTTTTGTATTTGTGCAAATAGGGGTGCTCAGCTTGATTTCAATGGGAACTGCACAAAATGTTCATGAATACATCGAAACATTCATTTCCACACACAAGAAAGGAGGTGCCGATAAGTTCAAGGCATTGCAACATATAAGGGCAAAATCATACAAGCTACGCGCGAACTTGGTTGATTTTGGTGGAGCTGCACAAAAAGAACGGCTGGTTTATTTAGCACGAGGTGCCATGTCAATGTCCGAACTGATGGCAAACCCCTGCCCATTCCACAATCGTAGGAATTTGATATTTTGGAATGGGAAAACCTTGTCAAATTTTGCTCGTTGATTTTAGCAAGAAGACATGCATTTGATATTTTTGAATGGGATGCCCTTTGCTGTCAGCAGCGTCGATTCATTTTTTCTTTATTCTTTAGTTGTGAAGTAAATATTGGCTCTGACATGTGAATCACTGAGATGCATAATCATGGATTGTTTTGAATGTTCTCTATGAATTTTCGGGCCTGTGTGTTTGATTGCAATGTACAGGAACGCTAAAAAGCTGCTCAAACTCTTTGTACTACTTCTGTTCCTTTTTACTTCGCACATTGTGAAAGTGCATACTTTTTTCTATAAGATTGGTCAAAGTAGAGATACTTTGACTGCAGACAAAACTTGTATGCAGACTACAAAGGACCGGAGGGAGTACATGTGAAACTGCTGCAAACGAGGTGATCACCCTGGGAATAATGCTAGTGCGTATTATTTTGCATGTTCGTCCAATGCTAGTGATACAAGAATTCGAACTAATCAAAATAAATTCATTCATACACGATCGGATTTCATATAAACATGTCAGATTTCATTACATTTCATACATTCTTCAACTAAAAAGGGGTGCGGTGGAGGTATAATTAATTAACCGAAGCTACCCACCTGTGTCCGGCTGAGCCGAACAGAAGCTTCAGTGACTTAACTGCAGGTGCAGTTGCGTAACTGACATGTGGCCCAGATGCCTGTTGGGCCCACGTGTCAGTCAGCCAACTACACCAGCAGTTAAGTAGAAGTAGTGTCTGTCACGCCCAATATGCGATACTATCCTAAAGAAACTCGAAGGTCCCACCAAGGATAGAACCGCATATTGAAACGCTTTTGCAAGGTGGATATCATTACATCAACATTACATAATAGATGGGGATACATACAAAAGGCATGCAATGCCACATGAATACAACATCGTCTTACATAAGAGCACCATCCGACTACGGATGAAACACAAACAGAAACTCAAACGACATCCACCCTGCTAGCCCAGGCTGCCGACCTGGAACCTATCCCCTGATCGAAGAAGAAGCAGAAGACGAACTCCAAAACAAGTAAACATCGCTCTCGCGTCATGATCATCGCAAAACCTGTACCTACAACTGTTGTTGTAGTAATCTGTGAGCCACGAGGACTCAGCAATCCCATTACCATGGGTATCAAGACTAACAAAGCTTAAATGATAAGGAATGGATAAGTGGTGAGGATGCAGCAGCGACTAAGCATATATGGTGGCTAACATACGCAAATGAGAGCGAGAAGAGAAGCAAACGGAACGGTCGTGAAGCTAGCAATGATCAAGAGGTGATCCTGAACTCCTACTTACGTCAAACATAACCCAAAACCGTGTTCACTTCCCGGACTCCGTCGAGAAGAGACCATCACGGCTACACACACGGTTGATGCGTTTTAATTCGGATCAGGTGTCAAGTTATCTACAACCGGACATTAACAAATTCCCATCTGCCACATAACCGCGGGCACATCTCCCGAAAGTTTATACCCTGCAGGGGTGTCCCAACTTAGCCCATGATAAGCTCTCGCGATCAACGAAGGATATTCCTTCTCCCAGGAAGACCCGATCAGTCTCGGAATCCCGGTTTACAAGACATTTCGACAATGGTAAAACAAGACCAGCAAAGCCGCCCGATGTACCGACAATCCCGATTGGAGCTGCACATATCTCGTTCTCAGGGCAACACCGGATGAGACATCCTACGAGTAAAACCAGACCTCGAGTTTCCCCGAGGGGGCCCCGCAGTCTACTCGGTCCGGACCAGCACTTAGACAAGCACTGGGCCGGGGGGGCTAAAATAAAGATGACCCTCGGGTTGGCCGACCCAAGGAAGGGTGTAGGTGGTGGTGAGGCAAATGGTAAAACAAAGGTTGGGCCTTGCTGGAGGAGTTTTATTCAAAGCGAACTATCAAGGGGGTCCCATAAATCAGCCAACCGCGTAAGGAACGCAAAATCCGGGAACATAATACCGATATGACGGAAACTAGGGCGGCAAGAGTGGAACAAAACACCAGGCATAAGGCCGAGCCTTCCACCCTTTACCAAGTATATAGGTGCATTAATAATATAAGAGATATTGTGATATCCCAACATAATCATGTCCACCATGGAGCAATCTTCAACTTCACCTGCAACTAACAACGCTATAAGAGGGGCTGAGCAAAGCGGTAACATAGCCAAGCAACGGTTTGCTAGGAAGGGTGAAAAGGTTAGAGGCTGACATGGCAATTTGGGGAGGCTTGAAGAACAAGTGATAGGTAGCGCAGCATAGCGATAGAACAAAGCAACTAGCATAGCAATGATAGTAGTGAGATCCAAGGTGACGGTCATCTTGCCTAAAGTCCAGCTAGGAAGAAGAACAAGTCCATGAAGAAGACGAACGGGCGTAGTCGAACGAATACTCACAACCGCAACGTTACCGGCAACTATCAAGAAGAGGGACAACCGGAAAGAAGCAAACAACATAGTAAACACACAACACATAAACATGGCATGATGCACAAACAAGCATGATGCATGTCCGGTTTAATGAGGCATGACATGACAAAGTGCAACAAACAATACTACAAGTTAAATGGAGCTCAATATGCAACGAGTTGCATATTGACGAAACACCACATCAATTATTTAGTTCTCTCTCGGTTTAGGTACACAACAATATTAAATGTTATTAAACATGGCAAGGGGTGAAGCATATGAAAACTACCTACCTAGGCAAGTTTAAATGAGGCCGGAAACAACAAACAACAATTCCGGAAAATCCCATATGCATATTTCAAATTTGGTACTGTTCTGCCGTAAACACAATTTTAATGATGTTAAACAACAAAATGAAGTGCACCATGTTAAACTAGGCATTTTCCACACCATTTACATATAAAGTTTATTTAAAACCGAGCTACGGTTATTTAGTTATGAAATAAATCATTTTAACATGGCATTTGAGCAAATTTAATCAAACAACATTTTAAACATTTTAAACATGGATGAAAGAGGGATATTATTACTCTATACAAAATTCTAAGCATTTTACATGTTTAAAGTTTTTACATATGATGCACGGTTATGGAGTTTTTAAATGCATGAAGTGCAAGGGGTTTTCTGCAAATCTAAAAATCCTGGAATAATAGCTAAATCGCAACCGAGGAAAAAACATGCATCGGGCCTAATCTGCTGGGGAGCTGGGCTGCTCACCATAGGCCGAGGCCCGTCAGTGGGGAGGACGCACAGGGCTGAAGCGCTGGGCCTTGGCGCTGGAGGATGTGGCCTCACCCAGTGGGCTTCGGCCTGGTTCGGTGAAGGCAGCAAGCGACTGGTCAACGCGAGGCGAGCGAGCTGCTCCTTCTCGTTACTGAAGAACAGAGGCATCTGCAGGTTCAAGGCGACGCAGAAAGCGGCATCACCGAAGGTCCTGGCGCCGGGGTCGGCGGGAACCGACCGGAACGGGGCGGATTCGGCAGCCAGGCGGCGGAGCAGAGGAGATCCGGTCCAGATCGGGGCCTGGACGCGAACTTGACGGGCGGCTATGGTGCTGTTGTCTGAAGAAAAAGACAGAGCCTTCAGAGGGGAAAACAGAGCAAGGAAGAAGAGAGAGACGGAGATGGCAGGGCATGGCGACCTACGGGGCTTCACCGGCGTCTACACTCGCCGGAGATGGCGACCGAAGGCGGGGGGAGGTGGAGCAGAGGCAATGAGGCCCACGCGCGACGCGGTCAACGAGCGGGCGAGCGGGCGCGCAGGCGAGCACCTCCTCGATGCAGAGGATGCAGAGGCCGCGGCGACTTCAGGCGATGCAGGGAACGGAGGAGGTCGGGTTCATGGCGGAGGCGGCGAGATCCAGCGGCGAACAGAGAGGGCTTGAACAAGTCGCGGCAGCCATGGGAATGATGGGGCACCTCGGGCTTCCTGTGAACACCGAGAGAGAGACTGAGAGATTAGAGTGAGAGAGAGACAAGAAAGAAACAAGAAGAAGGCAGGGGAAGAAGAAAAGAGGAGCTGCGAGACCTAGAACTCCGGTGGCCAACTGCTCGAGGCCGGAGGTGGCTGGCTGCTTGGGATCGAGCCCATCTCGATCTGGAGCTCCGGGCGCCAAGTGAGGAGAGAAAGGGAGTGGAGCGATGGGTTCCTGGAGCTGCTGATGCGGCTTGATGTAGTGGTTGGGCGTCGGCGGAAATCAACGGAATTGGTCGGGGAGGATTTTTGGATCGGGAGGGGATCCCGAGGAAGAGGAGACAAGAGGAGTGGCGGCGGCGGAATGAGGAGGATGGGACAAGCTGCCTAATTTCTAGGGTTGGATCCCGTGTATATATAGCGGGTGGATTTGGCTAGGGACTAATTGGTCCCTCCGATCGTAATCGGACGGCCCGGAATAAATAGGTTAGGGCATCCAATTAAGAAAACGGAGATGTTTTGTAGATATTTGGGGATGATCCAAATCCAACGGTGACGACTACCCGGGTCGGGTTCGGGACAGCTTTCGGACGCGCGCGAGGGGTTTGAGTATTGTGCAAAGAGGGTCAAATGGTCGGGCAACAACAAAAGGGTCGGTCTGAGAAAGATCAACAGAGACGAGGAAGAAGCGACAACTAACAACGGATGCATGTTTTATGAAAACGATGCAGATGCAATGCGCATGATGCTATGATATGAAATGCAAGACATGAAAAAAAGAAAAAGAAAAAGAAAACAAAACAAAAGACAAAAACCCAACCACGAAGGAAATATCATATCGCATCTCCAGAAAAGGCAAGAGTTGGACTTATGAATATGGAAAGTTGTATCCGGGGCGTTACAACACTCCACCACTACGAGAGGATCTCGTCCCGAGATCTTGGATGGCACCGAAGGGAAAAGGAAGAGGAAGAGGTAAAACAAAGTTTCTTCTTTAACGAACGAGTGAAACCATGAACCATGAGAGGTTGAGCAATTTAGAAGAAAGAGTACAACAGAGATGAACGAGATTGCAAACAATCCGTTAGAAAAGAGAAACAAGGAGTATTACGAGGACTTGATGGTTGAAAGACATGGAAATAAGAGCTTCACGAAAGAAAAGAATATGACCACCTCAGTATAATGAGATAGCCAAGGAACAAGAATGACAGAATCTCGACAGCGCTCCGGTAGAAAAGAGAAGAAAACTTGATGAGATGAAAAGATATTGAAGAGATGATACAACACTCCAGTTAAATGGATAAGCCAGAAAAGAAGACGATCCTCACCAAACGAGGTGATGGGTGAAGAGCACAACATCACAATGCCTCCGGAAGAAATAATAGAAGATAGATCATTGGAATAAAAGAATGGAGAAGAAAATGTCAACTTGTGCCACAAATGTACTTGGAAAGCATCCTTGCAAAGAAGGATCGAACGGAGTTGTTGGAAAATCAACAATGAGAAGCACAAGCTTGTTGTGGGCTTATGGAAAACATCTCGAGACTATGAGGTGACAACCGGCCACTAATGGAAACCATTGATTTGATTGAGAGCACCAAAAGATGAAAACTTCTTCCACCAAGAGGATAAAGAGCAAGCTTGGGTCATGCATAATCACCACAAATAGCAACAACCCTTAAGGAAAGGCTTTAGGTGAAATCTGACACAAGATAATTCTGACGAAGAAGTTGATTGGTCGAAAAGATCTCTTGAACGAAGACAAAATGATGGATTTAAAATACCTCATTCTTGACAACATATGAACCATGAAACATGAAGAGAAATTGTCAAGAGTGACATAACACCACCTCAAAAGATAAGGTAGAAAGAATTACACTTTGGAATGAAAGATGAAGAATACTTGAGCTCGTCAAAACAAAACATGTGTTGAGCACCATGTTTATTTTAGAGTATAGCTTGGCGGGTCATAACTTCAAGAGAAATCTTGAAGAACAATTGAAGAATGAAAATAATCCTTGATGAACCACCATGTAGAGCCTCCATGAAGAACTCCGGTAATAAAAGGATGATAAAAAGAAAGAGAACTTGAAAACACAAGGTGAAGCCTTGCGATGATTTAGAGGGAGCTTCGCGACGAGATAATTGAGAGAGCTTGGAACTCCGAAAAGAAAGATGGAGCCTCTCGAACCGAGAATGTGATATGATGACCAACTCCGGAAAGAAAGATGAATCACTTGTAATCAAGAATTTATTCATCATGAATAATCTCCGGAAGAAAAGAATTGAATCACCTCGAGGAAATAAGAATAAGGTTTATTGTATGCTTATCCTTCATCAAATTAAATTGATGGCAAGCAATGCATTTGGCATACTACTTATTCCCATTGAAAAAGGATTAAGAGAGATATAGCGTAAACTTGAGAAGGTCTTCATGAACCACCGGTAGGATTAAAATTTACGAATGAATTAATATGATAATCAAAGAAAAACAATCTTGAAAGAACCACCGTAAGAATTGAAAATGAAAGTAGCAAAGGCACAATTCACCGGGAATAATTGGAAAACGAATGAAGATACTTGAAGGGATTTAGTTACATGAGAACAAAGAGAACATGAACTGATTAGAGGATATTTGAACGATTCACCGGTAAGATTTGGAGAATGATAGCTACACGCTGAGAATGAAGAATTATGGCATGAAGCTAGAACCATGAATCTTCAAGAGAATGGACCAAGATTTTAGGAGAAATATCTTCCTCGGTCTTCAAGTGTTGAGAAAGACGATGAGAAACACCACCATGAGTTGTTGAGACACTCCGGAAGGATTAAAAGAAAAAGGTTGAGCCAAAGATGAAAAGAATTTGAAAACAATCTTGAAAAACATATGACTGATGAAATTCATTCTTACGTCAAAGTTCAAAAAGAATTTTGGGAATAGCTCCGGGAAAATTAGAAGAGTCAGGTAAGATCCTGGGAAAAGACCTGCTGGTTAGGGCCCACTTGAAAGAAACATCATTGAAAAATTTTAAAGAGAGGTTGCACCGGTTGAATTAAATGGCTTGAATGAGATAACGACCTTGAAGTATCTCGAACAAATTGAGAATGGAAACACAAGTCTTGTGAGATATCTTCAGCACTCCAGAACAAATGAATAGGAAGAAGTGAATGATTAAGAGCTGCATCAACATGAAAAAGCATTAGAAACGAGGAAAGGAATATGTTGAATATCGAAAGCTTGAATTGGATCCACCGGAGAAGAAACAACAATGAAGGATGATGAACTTGAAATTGTTGAGCATCTTAATGGGAAATCACCGGATAAGAACAGTGAAAGAAAAGAATGAAGAGACTTCCCACAAATAAAAGGATACATGATTAAGAAATCTAAGTCCTTGAAGAAAAAGGGTGGGAGGGCGGGAAAACAAAGGCAACTTGGGGACGGATGAAACGGATACCATTGAGAAAACTTAGAATTGATCTTGCGGATGGGAAGAATGATGAGATCATCTCAAAGAGAAGCGCACGGTTGGAAAAGAATTAACATGACAACCTCAATGATCAAAAGGATTAGTATTCACATAGCAATATGAGAACACCATTTAGGAAACGTATGGATTCAACATTTGACTTCGAAGCAACTCGAATACCACAAATAAAACAAAACAAAGGATTTGGCTTGCAGAATAAGCCAGAACAAATACATATGATAGAGATTTACCCAATCCCATATAAGGCATCTGTCGGAAAGATATTCTAGGAGCTACTTGAATTCCCACCTATAAACTCCTAAAACTTTCTGGTTATGCAATCTGGTGTTGTGGATACAGGGGAAGCAATATATCTCACCCAAACTAACAATCACTACATCCAGCTATATCCATCCGTCAACACATAACCAAGAAAACTCTAGAAATCGTGTACCTCAACCTTCGAAAAGCATCCGTTATACGAGTTATGGCAATACTCCTGAACTCCCCAGTACTGGGTGGCATCGAGGTTATCTCACCAACAACTGCATAAAAGAGATTTTCGATGTCGGCAAAAACTCAGGTATTCTAGAACTGCAACGATAAAATTATGACGATAACACCTCAGAGCTCAACTCCCCGGGACACTGCCACAACCCCTAAATGTTAGGAGGCACCAAGAACAATGTTCTCGTCATAAGAATATCGGAACGATTCCAAGATACCCGCGTGATCCTAAAAAAATTTAGTGAAATTTGAGGAGAGGAAAGACAAAACATCTACGTCAGGAGACCTCACCAGAGCGACGAAGGGACTGAGGAGTAAAAAGAATCCTACTCTCCGATATATATAATCCTAAGACTCAAAACTTTTTGTTCTAGACTCAACAACGGCCAACAAATAAGGGGGCTCCTATGGTCGGTCGAGGCTCTGATACCAACTTGTCATGCCCAATATGCGATACTATCCTAAAGAGACTCGAAGGTCCCACCAAGGATAGAACCGCATATTGAAACGCTTTTGCAAGGTGGATATCATTACATCAACATTACATAATAGATGGGGATACATACAAAAGGCATGCAATGCCACATGAATACAACATCATCTTACATAAGAGCACCATCCGACTATGGATGAAACACAAACAGAAACTCAAACGACATCCACCCTGCTAGCCCAGGCTGCCGACCTGGAACCTATCCCCTGATCGAAGAAGAAGCAGAAGACGAACTCCAAAACAAGTAAACATCACTCTCGCGTCATGATCATCGCAAAACCTGTAACTGCAACTGTTGTTGTAGTAATCTGTGAGCCACGAGGACTCAGCAATCCCATTACCATGGGTATCTAGACTAGCAAAGCTTAAATGGTAAGGAATGGATAAGTGGTGAGGATGCAGCAGCGACTAAGCATATATGGTGGCTAACATACGCAAATGAGAGCGAGAAGAGAAGCAAACAGAATGGTCGTGAAGCTAGCAATGATCAAGAGGTGATCCTGAACTCCTACTTACGTCAAACATAACCCAAAACCATGTTCACTTCCCGGACTCCGCCGAGAAGAGACCATCATGGCTACACACACGGTTGATGCGTTTTAATTCGGATCAGGTGTCAAGTTATCTACAACCGTACATTAACAAATTCCCATCTGCCACATAACCGCGGGCACGGCTCTCGAAAGTTTATACCCTGCAGGGGTGTCCCAACTTAGCCCATGATAAGCTCTTGTGATCAACGAAGGATATTCCTTCTCCCAGAAAGATCCGATCAGTCTCGGAATCCCGGTTTACAAGACATTTCGACAATGGTAAAACAAGACCAGCAAAGCCGCCCGATGCGTCGACAATGCCGATAGGAGCTGCACATATCTCGTTCTCAGGGCAACACCAGCAAAGCCCCGCAGTCTACTCGGTTCGGACCAGCACTTAGACAAGCACTGGCCCGGGGGGGCTAAAATAAAGATGACCCTCGGGTTGGCCGACCCAAGGGAAGGGTGTAGGTGGTGGTGAGGCAAATGGTAAAACCAAGGTTGGGCCTTGCTGGAGGAGGTTTATTCAAAGCAAACTGTCAAGGGGGTCCCATAAATCACCCAACCGCGTAAGGAATGCAAAATCCGGGCACATAATACTGGTATGACGGAAACTAGGGCAGCAAGAGTGGAACAAAACACCAGGCATAAGGCCGAGCCTTCCACCCTTTACCAAGTATATAGGTGCATTAATAATATAAGAGATACTGTGATATCCCAACATAATCCTGTCCACCATGGAGCAATCTTCAACTTCACTTGCAACTAACAACGCTATAAGAGGGGCTGAGCAAAGCGGTAACATAGCCAAGCAACGGTTTGCTAGGAAGGGTGAAAAGGTTAGAGGCTGACATGGCAATTTGGGGAGGCTTGAAGAACAAGTGATAGGTAGCGCAGCATGGCGATAGAACGAAGCAACTAGCATAGCAATGATAGTAGTGAGATCCAAGGTGACGGTCATCTTGCATGAAGTCCCGCTAGGCAGAAGAACAAGTCCATGAAGAAGACGAATGGGCGTAGTCGAACAAATCCTCACAACCGCAATGTTACCGGCAACTATCAAGAAGAGAGACAACCGAAAAGAAGCAAACAACATAGTAAACACACAACACATAAACATGGCATGATGAACAAACAAGCATGATGCATGTCCGGTTTAATGAGGCATGGCATGACAAAGTGCAACAAACAATACTACAAGTTAAATGGAGCTCAATATGCAACGAGTTGCATATTGACGAAACACCACATCAATTATTTAGTTCTCTCTCGGTTTAGGTACACAACAATATTAAATGTTATTAAACATGGCAAGGGGTGAAGCATATGAAAACTACCTACCTAGGCAAGTTTAAATGAGGCCGGAAACAACAAACAACAATTCCGGAAAATCCCCATATGCATATTTCAAATTGGGTACTGTTCTGCCCTAAACACAATTTTAATGATGTTAAACAACAAAATGAAGTGCACCATGTTAAACTAGGCATTTTTCCACACCATTTACATATAAAGTTTATTTAAAACCGAGCTACGGTTATTTAGTTATGAAATAAATCATTTTAACATGGCATTTGAGCAAATTTAATCAAACAACATTTTAAACATTTTAAACATGGATGAAAGTGGGATATTATTACTCTACACAGAATTCTAAGCATTTTACATGTTTAAAGTTTTTACATATGATGCACGGTTATGGAGTTTTTAAATGCATGAAGTGCAAGGGGTTTTCTGCAAATCTAAAAATCCTGGAATAATAGCTAAATCGCAACCGAGGAAAAAACATGCATCGGGCCTAATCTGCTAGGGAGATGGGCTGCTCACCATAGGCCGAGGCCCGTCAGTGGAGAGGACGCACAGGGCTGACACGCTGGGCCTTGGCGCTGGAGGATGTGGCCTCACCCAGTGGGCTTCGGCCCGGTTCGGTGAAGGCAGCAAGCAACAGGTCAACGCGAGGCGAGCGAGCTGCTCCTTCTCGTTACTGAAGAACAAAGGCATCTGCAAGTCCAACGCGACGCAGAAAGCGGCATCACCGAAGGTCCTGGCGCCGGGGTCGGCAGGAACCGACCGGAACGGATCAGATTCGACAGCCAGGCGGCGGAGCAGAGGAGATCCGGTCCAGATCGGGGCCGGGACGCGAACTTGACGGGCGGCTATGGTGTTGTTGTCTGAAGAAAAGGACAGAGCCTTCAGAGGGGAAAACAGAGCAAGGAAGAAGAGAGAGACGGAGATGGCAGGGCATTGCGACTTGCGGGGCTTCACCGGCGTCTACACTCACCGGAGATGGCGACCGAAGGCAGGGGGAGGTGGAGCAGAGGCAATGAGGCCCACGCGCGACGTGGTCAACGAGCGGGCGAGCGGGCACGCAGGCGAGCACCTGCTCGATGCAGAGGATGCAGAGGCCGCGGGGGCTTCAGGCGATGCAGGGAACGGAGGAGGTCGGGTTCATGGCGGAGGCGGCGAGATCCAGCGGCGAACAGAGAGGGCTTGAACGAGTAGCGGCAGCCATGGGAACGATGGGGCACCTCGGGCTTCCTGTGAACACCGAGAGAGAGACCGAGAGATTAGAGTGAGAGAGAGACAAGAAAGAAACAAGAAGAAGGCAGGGGAAGAAGAAAAGAGGAGCTGTGAGACCTCGAACTCCGGTGGCCAACTGCTCGAGGCCGGAGGTGGCTGGCTGCTTGGGATCGAGCCCATCTCGATCTGGAGCTCCGGGTGCCAAGGGAGGAGAGAAAGGGAGTGGAGCGATGGGTTCCTGGAGCTGCTGATGCGGCTTGATGCAGTGGTTGGGCGTCGGCGAAATCAACGGAATTGGTCGGGGAGGATTTTTGGATCGGGAGGGGATCCCAAGGAAGAGGAGACAAGAGGAGTGGCGGCGGCGGAATGAGGAGGATGGGACAAGCTGCCTAATTTCTAGGGTTGGATCCCGTGTATATATAGCAGGTGGATTTGGCTAGGGACTAATTGGTCCCTCCGATCGTAATGGGACGGCCCAGAATAAATAGGTTAGGGCATCCAATTAAGAAAACATAGATGTTTTGTAGATATTTGGGGATGATCCAAATCCAACGGTGACGACTACCCGGGTCGGGTTCAGGACAGCTTTCGGACGCGCGCGAGGGGTTTGAGTATTGTGCAAAGAGGGTCAAATGGTCGGGCAACAACAGAAGGGTCGGTCTGAGAAAGGTCAACAGAGACGAGGAAGAAGCAACAACTAACAACGGATGCATGTTTTATGAAAACAATGCAGATGCAATGCACATGATGCTATGATATGAAATGCAAGACATGAAAAAAAGAAAAAAAAAGAAAACAAAACAAAAGAAAAAAACCCAACCATGAAGGAAATATCATATCGCATCTCCGAAAAAGGCAAGAGTTGGAGTTACGAATATGGAAAGTTGTATCCGGGGCGTTACAGTGGCCTTCTCCAACATATCTCTCCGACTCCACGTCGCTGCCAAGAAGCTAACCTGCCGTCAGTGGTCAACCCGCCTAGCTTGTCATAGTGATTAGGGCAACTAGGAGCCCAATGATCAGGATCCCCACATGACAAACACCTTTCTTCTTGTCATTCTTCTTCTTGAAGTTCGTGTGTTGCACAACCTTGTTCTTCCCATCAAACTTTGCTTTACCATCAAACTTTCCCTTGTTCTTGAACTTGTGGGGCTGGAAGTTCTTCTTCTGTACCAGATTGGCACTAGATCCTCCCTCAATTCCTCGAGCACATGTGTCCTTTGCTCTCACCTTTTCTTCCACATCAACAGTGCCAATGAGATCCACGAAGGAGGAAGCTTAGTGATGATACCTCCGGCAACAAACTTGTCCGATAGCATACAACTGAAGTGCTCAAGTTCTTTAGCAAATGACTGTATCTCATGAGCTTGCTCAACCACGGAGCGCTCTTCAATCATCCTGTAATCATAGAATTGTTCCATGACGTACAGCTCAGTGCCAGCAACCGAAGCGTAGCAACGGTGGCCTTACTTGGACCCGAGCGGCGGCGGCCTACCGTGTTCTACTCTTCCTCGTTTTTTGTGTGGCGCGGCCTTGTTGGCAGCGGGGCTGGGCCTCAGCGGAGCCGGCGGTGTCCTCTATCTCGTTACCGGCGGGCGGCGCCTCGGTGGAGCCGGGGAAATCCTCCCCCTCGTTACCGGTAGGGTGGGGCCTCGGCGGAGCCGGCGGTGTCCTCTGCCTTGTTGTTGGCACCGCGGGGCCTCAGCGGAGCAGGGTCTTGTCGACGCCAGCGGAGCGGGGACTCGTCGGAGCCGACATTGTCCTCTGCGGCCTTGCCTCATCCTCAGTCTCGCCAAACATCGCCTCGCCCGCTTCATCGCCCTCTTTGTAGGCGTCCGCAGCCTCCGCCACCCGCATGCGGTACTGCCAGCGCTCGAGGCTGCCATCGCGGGCGGAGCGGTATGAGTCGAGCAGCGCCACCCGCATACGGATGGACGACACTTGTGTCTTTTGAAGGAGGAGCAATCGCATGCACCGGGAAGTGAGGCGGGTGGCGCTGACCGTTCCGGGCGGAAAGTGCGCGTGGGCGAGGGAGGCGGTCTGGGTGGGCCAGGGCAGTCAGACTTGTGCTTGGCAGTGGGTCGGTCCAGCAGCCGGACATGCTGGCTTGCCAGCTACCTCGCTGAGCTGAGCGACGACAATCAGACGATGGACGTAGCTTCCGACCAGGAGGCGGCGCCACTATCCAAGCCGGTTCATGCCGTGTTCACCATAGAGCAGGTGCGGCCGCACTTCGACGCCCTAATGGCGGAAGAGCTATGATACGTCTCCAACGTATCTATAATTCTTGATTGCTCCATGCTACTTTATCTACTGTTTTGGACTATATTGGGCTTTATTTTCCACTTCTATATTATTTTTGGGACTAACCTATTAACCGGAGGCCCAGCCCAGAATTGCTGTTTTTTTGTGCCTATTTCAGTGTTTCGAAGAAACGGAATATCAAACGGAGTCCAAACGGAATGAAACCTTCGGGAACGTGATTTTCTCACCGAACGTGATCCAGGAGACTTGGACCCTACTCCAAGAAGTAACAGAGGCGGTCACGAGGGTGGGGGGCGCCCCCCCCAGGGCGCGCCCCCCTGCCTCGTGGCCCCCTATTGCTCCACCGACATACTCCTTCCTCCTATATATACCTACGTATCCCCAAACGATCAGAACAGGAGCCAAAAACCTAATTCCACCGCCGCAACCCTCTGTATCCACGAGATCCCATCTTGGGGCCTGTTCCGGAGCTCCGCCGGAGGGGGCATCCACCACGGAGGGCTTCTACATCAACACCATAGCCCCTCCGATGAAGTGTGAGTAGTTTACTTCAGACCTTCGGGTCCATAGCTAGTAGCTAGATGGCTTCTTCTCTCTTTTTGGATGTCAATACAAGTTCTCCCCCTCTCTCGTGGAGATCTATTTGATGTAATGTTGTTCTTTTTGCGGTGTGTTTGTTGAGACCGATGAATTATGGGTATATGATCCAATTTATCTATGAACAATATTTGAATCTTCTCTGAATTATTTTATGTATGATTGAGTTATCTATGCAAGTCTCTTCGAATTATCCTTTTGGTTTGGCCAACTAGATTGGTAGTTCTTGCAATGGGAGAAGTGCTTAGCTTTGGATTCAATCTTGCGGTGTCCTTTCCCAATGACAGAAGGGGCAGCAAGGCACGTATTGTATTGTTTCCATCAAGGACAACAAGATGTTTTTTTTATCATATTGCATGAATTTATCCCTCTACATCATGTCATCTTGCTTAAGGCGTTACTCTGTTTTTAACTTAATAGTCTAGATGCATGCTGGATAGCGGTCAATGAGTGGAGTAATAGTAGTAGATGTAGAATCGTTTCGATCTACTTGTCTCGGACATGATGCCTATATACATGATCATACCTAGATATAATCATAACTATGCTCAATTCTGTCAATTGCTCAACAGTAATTTGTTCACCCACCGTAGAATACTTATGATCTTGAGAGAAGCCACTAGTGAAACCTATGGCCCCCGGGTCTATTCTCATCATATCAATCTCCATTGCTTTATTTACTTGCTTTGTTTTTACTTTGCCTTTTACTTTTCACTTTGCATCTATCTATCAAAAATACCAAAAATATTATTTATCATCTGTATCAGATCTCACTCTCGTAAGTGACCGTGAAGGGATTGACAACCCCTAATCGCGTTGGTTGCGAGTAGCTATCATTTTGTGTAGGCACGAGGGACTTGTGTGTGGTCTCCTACTGGATTGATACCTTGGTTCTCAAAAACTGAGGGAAATACTTAGGCTACTTTGCTGCATCATCCTTTCCTCTTCGGGGAAATCCAACGCAGTGCTCAAGAGGTAGCAAGAAGAATTTCTGGTGCCGTTGCCGGGGAGGCTCACGCAAGCACATCAATAATGCCAAGTACCCATCACAATCCCTATCTCTCGCATTACATTATTTTCCATTTGCCTCTCGTTTTCCTCTCCCCCACTTCACCCTTGTCGTTTTATTCGCCCTCTCTTTCCCAATCTCCTCCTCTCTTTCCGGTTTGCCTTTTCCCGTTGCCATTTGTTTGCTCGTGTGTTAGTTTGCTTGCTTGTCGTTATGTCTGAAATTGGGGAAATTATTGCCGACATGGGCGATAGTAATATCATGGAAAATTCTGAAGCTCCTGCTGAAGAATCCCCTACCTATCATACAAAAAGACTTCGAATCGGTAGTGGTAATATTATTGGAAAAGGAGTTATTCAAGATTTCTTTACTTGTGCCGGTGCTTTGCCCTCTATGGGCAGTTCTATTCTTCATAGAACCAGTAGTCTTGCTGATGCCATTGCCATGCTTATCGTTGAACTTGAAAGGCAATTTATGCATATGCACCCTTCTATACAAAGGATTTTCCTAGAATTTTCTAATATCGAACACTCCTCTGTTAAGCGTGCTGCTACTATCTTTTTGGCCCATGAATTCAGATTTATAATAAAAGAGGCCAAAGAAATCTTTGCGCATTATAGGGTGGATGTCGGCCGTCCTCCCATAGAATCTATCCTCTTTGATCAAGAAGAAATTATGCGTTTTCAATCTCTTGACTATGTTGCTTTCAATGAAAACCTTAGAAAAAGGTGCCAACCAACATCTTAATTGATATAATCTCTGAACTTAATGATGATTTGGCTATTCAAAATAATGATTTAGGATACCCTCTTGAGTATAGACTCACAATGTTTTGTCAAAAGAACGCTTATAATGATGAATTGGTTGTGCATTATGAAGGGCCGAAAGAGGAACCTATACCTCCTAAAATTGATCTTAGGGATGTTTGCCCTATTAAATTTAGCCCTTTTGATTACTTTTGCTTACCTCAAAGAAAACTTGCTGCCGAACGTAGAGAATATGAAATGAGTTTCACCGATCTATCTTATTACTACGGCACTACCTAGATCTATCCTTGCTTTTATGCCTAGCTAGGGGCGTTAAATGATAGCGCTTGTTGGGAGGCAACCCAATTTTATTTTTTGTGTTTTTTGGTTTTGCTTCTGTTTAGGAATAAATAATCCATCCACCTTCTGTTTGGATGTTGTTTTATGTTTTAATTAGTGTTTGTGCCAAGTAGAACCTATAGGATAACCTACGATGATAGTTGATTTGATTCTGCTGAAAAACAGAAACTTTGCGCGCACGAATATAATTTTGTTAAATCACAGAAACGTGCTTTTGCGTTCATTCTTTTTGCTTCTGTTCAATAGACAAATTTTCCAGGACTTCCTATTTTGGTAGAAGTTTTAGAGTTCCATAAGTTTGCGTTAGTCACAGATTTCTACAGACTGTTCTGTGTTTGACAGATTCTGTTTTGCGGGTGTTGTTTGCTTATTTTGATGAATCTATGGTTAGTAAAATAGTTTATAATCCATAGAGAAGTTGGAATACAGTAGGTTTAACACCAATATAAATAAAGAATTAGTTCATTACAGTACCTTGAAGTAGTCTTTTGTTTTCTTTCTCTAACGGAGCTCACGAGATTTCTGTTGAGTTTTGTGTTGTGAAGTTTTCAAGTTTTGGGTGAATTCTTTTGATGGATTATGGAACAAGGAGTGGCAAGATACTGAGCTTGGGGATGCCCATGGCACCCCCAAGATAATCCAAGGACACCAAAAAGTCAAAGCTTGGGGATGCCCCGTAAGGCATCCCCTCTTTCGTCCACTTCCATCGGTAATTTACTTGGAGCTATATTTTTATTCACCACATGATATGTGTTTTGCTTGGAGCGTCTTGTATTATTTGCGTCTTTTCTTGTTAGTTTACCACAATCATCCTTGTTTTACACACCTTTTTAGATAGCCATACATGAATTGGAATTTGTTAGAATACTCTATGTGCTTCACTTATATCTTTTGAGCTTGATAGTTTTGCTCATAGTGCTTCACTTATATCTTTTGAGCGTGACAATTGTTGCTCTAGTGCTTCATTTAGATCTTTTAGAGCACGGTGGTGGATTTGTTTTAAAGAAACTATTGATCTCTCATGCTTCACTTAGACTATTTTGAGAGTCGTTAATAGCATGGTAATTTGCATAATGATAATATACTTGGTTCAAGATATGTGAAACTTTCTTTTGAGTGCGTTGAATACTAAGAAAAGTTTGATGCTTGATAATTGTTTTGAGATATGGAGGTGATAATATCAAAGTCATGCTAGTTGAGCAATTATGAATTTGAGAAATACTTGTGCTGAAGTTTGTGATTCCTATAGCATGCACGTATGGTGAACCGTTATGTGATGAACTCGGAGCATGATTTATTTATTGATTGTCTTCCTTATGAGTGGCGGTCGGGGACGAGCGATGGTCTTTTCCTACCAATCCATCCCCCTAGGAGCATGCACATGATACTTTGCTTTGATAACTTCTAGATTTTTGCAATAAGTATATGAGTTCTTTATGACTAATGTTGAGTCCATGGATTATACGCACTTTTTCCCATCCTTCCACCATTGCTAGCCTCTCTAATACCGCGGCACTTTTCCCCGGTGTCATACACCCACCATATAACTTCCTCAAAACAGCCACCATATCTACCTATTATGGCATTTCCATAGCCATTTTGAGATATATTTCCATGCAACTTTCCACCGTTCCGTTTATTATGACACGCTCCATCATTGTCATATTGCTAGCATGATCATGTAGTTGACATCATATTTGTGGCAAAGCCACCGTTCATAATTCTTTAATACATGTCACTCATGATTCATTGCATATCCCGGTACACCGCCGGAAGCATTCATATAGAGTCATACTTTGTTCTAATTATCGAGTTGTAATTGTTGAGTGTAAGAAAAATAAAAGTGTGATGATCATCATTATTAGAGCATTGTCCCAAGTGAGGAAAGGATGATGGAGACTGTGATTCCCCCACAAGTCGGGATGATACTCCGGACGAAAAAAAAGAGGCCAAAAAAAGAGAAAGGCCCAAATAAAAAAAAAGAGAAAAAGAGAGAAGGGACAATGTTTCTATCCTTTTACCACACTTGTGCTTCAAAGTAGCACCAAGATCTTCATGATAGAGAGTCTCTCATTTTGTCACTTTCATATACTAGTGGGAATTTTTCATTATAGAACTTGGCTTGTATATTCCAATGATGGGCTTCCTCAAAATGCCCTAGGTCTTCGTGAGCAAGCAAGTTGGATGCACACCCAATTAGTTTCTTTTGTAGAGCTTTCATATACTTATAGCTCTAGTGCATCCATTGCATGGCAATCCCTACTCACTCACATTGATATCTATTGATGGGCATCTCCATAGCCCGTTGATACACCTAGTTGATGTGAGACTATCTTCCCTCTTTTTGTCTTCTCCACAACCACCATTCTATTCCACATATAGTGCTATATCCATGGCTCACGCTCATGTATTGCGTGAAGATTGAAAAAGTTTTGAGAATGTCATAAGTATGAAACAATTGCTTGGCTTGTCATCGGGGTTGTGCATGATTTAAATATTTTGTGTGGGGAAGATGGAGCATAGCCAGACTATATGATTTTGTAGAGATAACTTTCTTTGGCCATGTTATTTTGAGAAGACATGATTGCTTTGATTAGTATGCTTGAAGTATTATTATTTTTATGTCAATATGAACTTTTGTCTTGAATCTTTCGGATCTGAATATTCATATCACAATTAAGAAGATTTACATTGAGATTATGCCAAAGTATCACACCGCATCAAAAATTCTCTTTTTACCATTTACCTACTCGAGGACGAGCAGGAATTAAGCTTGGGGATGCCTGATACGTCTCCAAAGTATCTATAATTTTTTATTGCTCCATGCTACTTTATCTACTGTTTTGGACTATATTGGGCTTTATTTCCCACTTTTATATTATTTTTGGGACTAACCTATTAAGCGGAGGCGCAACTCAGAATTGTTGTTTTTTTGCCTATTTCAGTGTTTCAAAGAAACGGGATATCAAATGGAGTCCAAACGGAATGAAACCTTCGGGAACGTGATTTTCTCACCGAATGTGATCCAGGAGACTTGGACCCTACTCCAAGAAGTAACAGAGGCGGTCACGAGGGTGGGGGGCACCCCTCCTAGGGCGCGCCCCCTACCTCGTGGCCCCCATGTTGCTCCACCGACGTACTCCTTCCTCCTATATATACCTATGTATCCCCAAACGATCAGAACAGGAGCCAAAAACCTAATTCCACCGCCGCAACCTTCTGTATCCACGAGATCCCATCTTGGGGCCTATTCCGGAGCTCCGCCGGAGGGGGCATCCACCATGGAGGGCTTCTACATCAACACCATAGCCCCTCCGATGAAGTGTGAGTAGTTTACTTCAGACCTTCGGGTCCATAGCTAGTAGCTAGATGGCTTCTTCTCTCTTTTTGGATCTTAATACAATGTTCTCCCCCTCTCTCGTGGAGATCTATTCGATGTAATCTTCTTCTTTCTGCGGTGTGTTTGTTGAGACCGATGAATTGTCGGTTTATGATCCAATTTATCTATGAACAATATTTGAATCTTCTCTGAATTCTTTTATGTATGATTGAGTTATCTTTGCAAGTCTCTTCGAATTATCCTTTTGGTTTGTCCAACTAGATTGGCAGTTCTTGCAATGGGAGAAGTGCTTAGCTTTGGGTTCAATCTTGCGGTGTCCTTTCCCAGTGACAGAAGGGGCAGCAAGGCACGTATTGTATTGTTGCCATTAAGGATAACAAGATGGGGTTTTTATCATATTGCATGAATTTATCCCTCTATATCATGTCATCTTGCTTAAGGCGTTACTCTATTTTTAACTTAATACTCTAGATGCATGCTGGATAGCGGTCGATGAGTGGAGTAATAGTAGTAGATGTAGAATCGTTTCAATCTACTTGTCTCGGACATGATGCCTATATACATGATCATACCTAGATATAATCATAACTATGCTCAATTCTGTCAATTGCTCAACAGTAATTTGTTCACCCACCGTAGAATACTTATGCTCTTGAGAGAAGCCACTAGTGAAACCTATGGCCCCCGGGTCTATTCTCATCATATCAATCTCCATTGCTTTATTTACTTGCTTTGTTTTTACTTTGCCTTTTACTTTTCACTTTGCATCTATCTATCAAAAATACCAAAAATATTATTTATCATCTCTATCAGATCTCACTCTCGTAAGTGACCGTGAAGGGATTGACAACCCCTAATCGCGTTGGTTGCGAGTAGCTATCGTTTTGTGTAGGTACGAGGGACTTGTGGTCTCCTACTGGATTGATACCTTGGTTCTCAAAAACTGAGGGAAATACTTACGCTACTTTGCTGCATCATCCTCTCCTCTTCGGGGAAATCCAACGCAGTGCTCAAGAGGTAGCAAGCTACCAGCGTAGTAGGACCTGTGCTGCAACCTCCGTCTCCTCAACGAGCACCGGTGAACAAGCGAACGACAATGTCGTCGCACACATGTGGCCCTATGATCCTAGCTTCCCGAATGAGAAACGGGCGCTGTATCAGACCATCCGTAGGGCCCGCGAGGCCCTCTCCGTCGTCCTTCAAGTTGTTGCGCTCGCCGTGGCGCCGCCATCTCGCATTGTCAACATGGTCAACGGACATGAGGATGAGGAGATTAATTTACTTGGAGAGGATGACAGTGGGGACCCACCAGGGCCATAGCCGCACGTACTCAAGTGCCTCCTTATTAGTATATGAAACTATAATTTTTTTGCTTCCTCCTGGTTTCCTGACATCACGATCCCACACCATTGTCAACCTATGTAGTCAATAAACGAGAGAATTGCACAAGAAGCGGCCGACAGCTGGGACCAAGCAGCTCGAGCAGTATCTGTGTTTTTGAGGTGTGAGCACTACAGAGTTTTCTTGAGCAATGTTTAGCCCAGATATTAATTTTTCTCCTCTGAACAACAACGAAAACATACAGCTATTAACTGGGAGGGATGAGGCCCGTCTAGCCCAGGCCAGATATCCAGCCCAGATATTTATTTGTTTCAAGCTGAAAATGGCTAGCCCAACTATACTTTTTTTAGGAATACCTAGGCAAGGTCAAGTTGTTATTCTCAACCCCGCTGGGTTGCAAATCTTTCCTAGGAGGGATGCATTAGGCTTAACAAGAAAATGGGTTTTAAGAAATAATAAATGGGATGTAATTATAAAAACTGGGAAGTAACTATAAAAAATGCATCAAACACGTAATTACTTTATAAAATATTATTTTTGGATATTGAAAATTTTAATTTCATTAATTGTTGCGAGCGCAATGTTTCATTGGATTTTTACGTAATATAAATTTATATTGAAATTGCATTTAATTTGACTAGAAATTTCAGGATAAAGATATTTCAGATCCCATCAAAATGTGGGAAATTTTATTGAATTCTGTTTTGAACGGTTGGTTGAAATGGGCTGTACTTTTAACAAACTGTAAATGGGCTGTAGTAAATTCCATTAGAATTCAAAAATTGGCTGCACATTCTTACAAATCTCAAATGGGCTATAAGTTCTTTGTCACACACTTGTGGCCTTACTAAGTTGATGTGTCCCCTCAAAAAAAAGAATTGACGCGTATGCAAGGCTTTGTGAACTTATAGTCAACACACGGTTCTAGCAGTAGTGGTCGTTGGATGTCCATCCAACGGATGTTGTGCTTCTTCTTCAATCTCGGATATTCTAGCTTCACCTGCCCAAAAAATAATTCCTCCCCCTGACATCTGGCGCGCACCATTCCAGAAGCTGGCCTGTGGGCCTACTAAGTTGACGTGTACCAAGGGCTTTGTCAACTTAGTCAATATAAACGATTCTTGCTGCAATGACCGTATGATGTCCATCCAACGGCCGTCGTGCTTCTTCAACCTCTGGTCTTCTTGCTCCAGCCGCCGACTGCAACGCCGGTCGTGCCGCCTGCTCCTGCCTCCCGTGGCTGGTTGTGCTGCCGCGTAGGCCTCACCGCCCCCTACTACTCCCACCGCTGGCCAGGGCATCCCTCCACTCACCCACACCCCCTGTTATTCTGCGGCGGCGACAGCCTCACACCACAGCCGAACCAGTGAACCATCGTACTCCTCTCCACGTGGGCATCCACTACTGCATCTTCCCCAGCTCCGTGTTGTCCCCTTCCTAGGACTCGCTGTCGTCCACCGCCCTGGTGCTCTCGGCGCGGCATGGTCAATGTCGTCAACGACCGACTTCCATCGGAAGAGTAATGTACGTGGAGAGGCTGACAGCTGGATCCACGGCCGCAGCAAGGAAGTGCCTCCTTATTACGCGCAAAATAATTATTCCTCCACCTGACAGCGGGGACCCACTGGACGGGCCACCGTATTTTGCAAAAAAATGTTTCCCCCTGACTGCTGGGACCCACCAGCTACATCTTCGCACGCAAGGAAGTGTGTTCGAGCAAAAAAACGATTCGTCCCCCTGACTGCTGGGATCCACCAGCTACATCTTCGCACACAAGGAAGTGCCTGACAGTCAGGACCCACCTGGTCAAAGCGTACGTAGCATTGTCATTCTGGTCGCGAACGTGTACGTACATACTGGTCGATGTAGAGGCGCGCACGTGTCGTAGTAGAGGCGTGCACGTAGCATGTACACGTACGTACAATGGCCAGGGTGCAAGAAAGTAAATACGGCCACGTACGTACATATGGGAGAGGTCTCGAAAGCCTACTCGCGCGTACGTACGGCCAGGGCTCATGTACATGGCTGGGTCGGAACGGAGAAACAGTGTCATCGTCGTGTTCATGGGGAGCCAACCGGCTGGGTCGGAACGGAATGCGTCGTCGTGTTCACCGGGAGGGCTTGGACGGAACAGCCGATGGAAAGGATGCCTGGCGTACCACAGAACGGAGGAAATGGCCTTGTGTTCGACCGGCCACGTTCGAAACGGGATCCTATTCATCGGGAGGGGTCTGGCGTACCGCAAAACAGAGGAAACGGACCTCATACGGTCGAAACGGGGGTCTTGTTGATTGGGAGGGGTGTGGCGTACCGCAAAATGGAGGAAACAAACTTGTCTTGGAGCGCTACGGTCAAAACGGGGGTCCTGTTCATTGGGAGGGGTGTGGCGTACCACAAAACGGGACTCCATGGGATACTGTTCATCTCCACCGTCGACCCCCTCCAGCCTCCACGGGCTACTGTTCATCCATCGTCGACCTCCTCCAGCCTCCACCTGCGACTATTCATCCACGGGCTCCTGTTCATCCAGCCTCCACCGCGCACTACTCCACCGGCTACTGTTCAACCAGCCATCTCCACGGGCTCCTGTTCAACCACCCCTCCACGGGCTACTGTTCATCCAGCCTTCCACCATCTAGTGTTCATCCTGCCCTCCACGGGGTGGTCCTATTCATCCAGCCCTCCACGGGGTCCTGTTCATCCAGCCCCAATCGGCTCGATCGATCGGGGTCCTGTTCATCCAGAGGCAACACCACAGGGGTCCTGTTCATCCACCCCCGCCGGGAACTGTTCATCCACCCCCTCCCCCCTCAGCAACGCTTA
>NC_057810.1:553616392-553667816 GCF_018294505.1 Triticum aestivum | reverse complement strand
TCGATCGGCTTCAGTTAGCAGGAGTAGCAAAGGAATCGCTCGATCGGGTTCAGTTAACAGTCATCGATCGATTGCTCGGGTTCAGTAATGCGTAGCCTGCAGTGCAATCGCTCGGGTTCAGTTAGAGCCCAACGCCTCGCTCGGGTTCAGTTAGAGCCCAACGCCTCGCACCCACACGCGTGCGTGTATGAGAGAAACGCGCATCGCTCGGCCCCGACCACCCACCGTAATCGGGAACACGCCGATATTTTCCTTGCCGTCGCTTCTACCATGGTTTTTTTCCGTCATGGATGGCCCAAAGAATGTCATGCAGCTGCGTCTCCGGCCCGCCCAGAATGAAAATCCCATTTTATGTCATGATTTTTTGTCATAGAAGTAGGACCTCACCACATCTATGATGGTACCATGTTTTGTCACAATTATTGTCATAGAAGTGTCATAAGTATGACAGAAAAAAATTTCGTTCGGCCCAAAATGTCACGGATGTGTCTTTTTTTTGTAGTGTGTAGGGCCAGCAAAAGTGGAAGCACCAGGAGTGGAAGCCCCAGCAGCAGCTCTTGGTGCAGAGAAAGGCCTTGTATGCCTTGCAGCAGCATGCCTTGCATAAGGATGTTGTGATCTAGCAGGAGCAGCCTGTGATCTAGCAGGAGCAGCCTGGATGATCTAGCAGGTGCATCCTGTGCTCTTGGAGGTGCAACCTGTGCTTCATCAACATTCCTTGATCTTCTAGATGCCTTGCAAAAATGAAGGAAACATGAAGAGAATGAAACATACAATAAATACATGAAGAGAATGAAACGTAGTACTAGTTAACAAGGTGCTTACCACATGCTTATTTTTTCTCAAAGCCACCTCTGGTTTCAATTGTTTGCTGCAGTTGGTGTACCTATGGCCTTGGAGCCACAATTGCTACATGTTATAGCGGCCATTCTTGAACTCTCCTTTGGCTTTGGAACCTCAAATCTGCCCTTTATCCTCTTCTCTTTCTTTCTTCCCTTCTTCACATGAAATTAGGTGGCTCTATGTCTGGTCCTGTTGTCTTTGTCCAATCATGTTCACCAGGAATAGGATATATCATTGGTTCATATGCTGCTAGGTAAAAAGGTTTTTTGAAGAATTTGCACACATAGTCCTCTAGAAACCTTTTTTCCTTGTTAATTGCTGATATTGCATGGTTGCATGGTGTGCCACTTAGGTCCCACTATCTGCAACCACATGTATGAAGTTTCAAGTTGACAGCATGTGTTTGCTGCCCACTGGTTACTTGCCATAGATTAACACCAGCTTGAATGGGTTTACATGATCTGGCCCTTTCCTTTTCCACATCTAACTTCTCAGCATAATGGGGTGTGATCTCCCATAGAGCTGCCTTTCCACTCTCTCTATTCCTATGCCACCTCACCATATGCTTATTCTTAATACCATCAATCATAGTCCTAATAGGTTTTTTCCTAAAATCAAGGATGTACTTGTTGAGCACCTCAGATACGTTGTTAACAACCAAGTCTGTCTTACAATTTGTGTCAAAAGCATGCCTATCCCAAAATCTTGCATGTATTCCAGTCAGCCACTTCCAAGCTTCCTCACTCTCATTTTTAGATCATTCATTGCAATGTCAAACTTGTGTTGGTTATATGCATAACTAGCATTATCCATGCATTTCTTAAGATCTTCTCCCCTAAACCCAGCATTTTGGAAGTTTGCATACAAGTGTCTAAGGCAAAATCTTTGGTGGCAGTTTGGAAATACTTGATTAATTGCATTTAGTAGGCCCTGTTGACATAGCATATCAAGCTACTTGTCCAACAATACCAAATTTGCATAAATATAAACAAGAGAATGCATGCATACCTTCTGTCTATCAGATATGATAGTATAAGGACCAAATTGTCCACCTTCTCCTCCTAGACATATCTTAAGTTGGTGAAGAAACCAACACCAGTTTGATGTATCCTCTTGTCCAACAATACCAAATGCCAGTGGGAAAATGTTGTTGTTGCCATCTCTGCCAGTGGCAGCAAGTATTTGAGCTCCAGTGGTGAGCTTAATAAAGCAACCATCAACACCTATATTGCATATTGTAAGACCGAATTCAGTAACTATATGAAACTATCAGACTATTCTATATATATGTCATCTACAATAATTTATAACCAATTCTATATGTGTCATATGAAAGCAAGGACCTAGTTTTTTCACTATATAACACTACTAAACATACTTAAGTTGTACATGTCACTAACGTACTACAAGAATTTATACACAATTCTATATATGTCATATGAAAGCAAGGAGCAAGTTTATTCACTATATAACACTACTAACATACTTAAGATGTACATGTCACTAACCTACTAAATAAAGCACTCCAATAAAGCATATAAAACATATAAAACATGTCACTAACCTATGAATGGTCTGCATCCACTGAGAAAGCCATCCCTTGCTCCATTGATGCAGAAGAACATAGCATGAAACCTTGGTCCTAGATGTGGTATTCTTGTAGTAGGTTTTGGAGTTACAGTTGTAACTATAACTCTACTCCCAGGGTTTGTATCCATGATTGTTTGAGCATAGTCCCTCAGCCTGGGATACTGTTTCTTGTGCTCTCCTAAAACAGCCTCTACAGCAAGGTTTTTGGCCCTATAGGCCATGTGCTTGGGAACATCAACACCATACTTCTCATTGCAGTTGTCAATCAAAGTCAAAATACTTGTGTTTGGATCAGACCTGAACAGTGACTCATATGTTTGTGCAAGCCACTTTGCACTAAGCCTTGATGTCTCTGTAGTGCTAGGGCAAGTGTGCTGCAGCCTCATTTTATTATTACAAATGTCTTCTCCCCTTTGATAACTGATGCAACTATGAAGAACTGACAATGCTCTTGTTTGCAGCAAACAATGATCCTTTTGTCTGAGTTTCTATGATACCTGAAATTTCTGGCCTGTGTAATGTGCAAGTTCAACAGAGCATCTCTGAATTGCTGCTAGTTTTTGAAACACATGTGCATACATAACTATTGATGTGGTTGCTCTAGTTTGTCATTACACCATATCCTTGCTGGCCTTTTCATGGCCCTACTCTTCCTTCCTTTTGGTAGGACAAATGCTAGTGGTTCCTACCCATCATCTTCACTATCCAATAGCAACCCAGTATCTTATTCATCTGATGATGGTCAGAAATCTGGTTTCAAGTCCTCTAACACATTCGAATGTGTCCTAGTGGTGGGCCCTCTCCTAACTGGCGGCTTTTGCCTCTTTTTACCAGCTGCTTTCATGGGTGGTTCCTTCTCCTTGTCAGAATCTTCCTCCTCATCCTCCTCAATCTCAAACAACTCCTCAACCTCAGTGTCACCCTCATAGTGTAGTTGTTCCTTATTTGAATCTTCATGTGAATCTTCATCCTCTTCTAGTTCTTCCTCTGCTAGCCTCTTTCCCTCTATTATCTCTGTGTCTTCAGCAATCCTGTACTTCTTCATGCAGAAAGGGTTGTTGTCACTGTCACATGCCCCCCGAGAGTCATCATTACTCTTATATCCCTCCTCTTCCTCTTCTTCCATCACAGATTTGAGCTTCCTCTTGCTGACATTTCTGCTCTCTTGTGTGCACATACCAATAGGTTGTACTAGTGCACTACTGTTGCTGCTTTGACTTAAAAAACAACACCATGATCATTAACAACAAGCATAGAAGGATCTCTCAGATCATACATAACAGGTTCTTGATATAAAACTGTGGCTAATTGTTCCTCACTAACATGAGTGCAGTACTGACAAATGATGTGGCCCTCACTAACAAGTTCAAAACTAAATTGTCCTCATTCTGCTTCTTAATTTGTTGCAATTTGATGTTTGTGTCTATCAAATCTAGGCCATGCTCTCTCTGCACTCCTATGCATGTATTCCCCATGTGGTACAATTCATCACTGAAGTTAAATCCTTGTGGCCCACCACCTCTTTTGGTCAATGGAACTGTTTTAACTTTGGAACATGTGATGCAACGGCTTGAAATTATTGAAAATAAAGTTGCCACTGTTGAGTTGATTGAAAATTTGGATAAAAAGATTCATAATCACATTACCCAATATGGATCTAGGGTTGGAGTTACTTTGAATTTTTTTAAGGAGAAAGAACCTATAGTTAATGAAAAAATAGATCTAGATTCTGCAAGAATTGGTAAACTTGAGGATATCATTACCAACTTAGGGTCGGCGTTTTCTTCCATGAAAAACTCTCCAAAACCTCCTACCAAAACTGCCAAATTTATTTATGTTCCTAAAAATAAGGGTGAATCTTCTAGTAAGGGAGACGCGGATCTCAAATCCATAAGTGTTCATCCCAATTGTCTCTCTATCGTTAAGGAACCTTTTGCTACAAATGAATTTCTTGAATTTTTTCCTAAAGGTTTAATCATTGCTAAAAAGGGAGAAACCCCTAAAGATTATAAGTGCTCTATTGAGGAATTGAGTGCCAAAGATGGCACAACTTAGATCTATCTTCGCTTTTATGCCTAGCTAGGGGCGTTAAACGATAGCGCTAGTTGGGAGGCAACCCAATTTTATTTGTGTTTTTTTGTTTTTGTTTCATTTTAGTAATAAATTTTGCATCTACCTTCTGTTTAGATGTGTTTTATGTTTTAATTAGTGTTTGTGCCAAGTAGAACCTATAGGATAACCTATGGTGATAGTTAATTTGATTCTGCTGAAAAACAGAAACTTTGTGTGCACGAAATTAGTTTTGTTAAATCACGGAAAAGTGTTTTTGCGTTGATTCTTTTTGTTGCTGATCAATAGACAAATTTCCCAGGACTTCCTATTTTGGTAGGAGTTTTAATGTTCCATAATTTTGCATTAGTTACAAATTGCTACAGATTGTTCTGTTTTTGACAGATTCTGTTTTTCGTGTGTTGTTTGCTTATTTTGATGCATCTATGGATAATATTAGGTGGTATGAACCATAGAGAACTTGGAATACAGTAGGTTTAACACCAAAATAAATAAAGAATGAGTTCATATGTGGTGGTTTTGTTTTCTTTCACTAACGGAGCTTATGAGATTTCCTGTTGAGTTTTGTGTTGTGAAGTTTTCAAGTTTTGGATAAAGATTTGATGGACTATGGAATAAGGAGTGCCAAGAGCTAAGCTTGGGGATGCCCAAGGCACTCCAAGATATTCAAGAATAGCCAAAAGCCTAAGCTTGGGGATGCCCCCGGAAGGCATCCACTCTTTCGTCTTCGTTTATTGGTAACTTTACTTGGAGCTATATTTTTATTCGCCACATGATATGTGTTTTGCTTGGAGCGTCGTGTATGATATTAGTCTTTACTTTTTAGTTTTCCACAATCATCCTTGATGTACACACCTTTTGGGCGAAGCCCACTTGATTGAAATTTATTAGAATACTCTATGTGCTTCACTTATATATTTTGAGCTAGATAGTTTTTGCTCTAGTGCTTCACTTATATCTTTTAGAGCACGGCGGTGGCTTAATTTTGTAGAAATTGCTAGTCTTTAATGCTTCATTTATATTATTTTGAGAGTCTCTTAGAACAGCATGGTATTTGCTATGGTTATAAAATTGGTCCTAGAATGGTAGGCATCCAAGTTGGGTATAATAAAAACTATCATAGGAAGTGAATTGGATGTTATGATCAATTTGATACCGGATAATTGTTTTGAGATATGGAGATAGTGATATTAAAGTCATGCTAGTTGGGTGATTATGAATTTAAAGAATGCTTGTGTTGAAGTTAGCAAGTCCCGTAGCATGCACGTATGGTTAAAGTTGTGTAACAAATTTGAAACATGAAGTGTCCTTGGATTGTGCATCCTTATGAGTGGCGGTCGCGGACGAGCGATGGTCTTTTCCTACCAATCTATCCCTCTAGGAGCATGCGCATAGTGCTTGGTTTTTGATGACTTCTAAATTTTTGAAATAAGTATATGAGTTCTTTTGACTAATGTTGAGTCCATGGATTATACGCACTTTTACCTTTCCATCATTACTAGCCTCTTCGGTACCGTGCATTGCCCTTTCTTACCTTGAGAGTTGGTGCAAACTTCGCCGGTGCATCCAAACGCCGTGATACGATACGCTCTATCACACATAAACCTCCTTATATCTTCCTCAAAACAGCCACCATACCTACCTATTATGGCATTTCCATAGCCATTCCAAGATATATTGCCATGCAACTTTCCACCATTCCGTTTATCATCATGACACGCATTACTTTTATCATATTGCCATTGCATGATCATGTAATTGACATCGTATTTGTGGCAAAGCCACCATGCATAATTTTTCATACATGTCACTCTTGATTCATTGCACCATCCCGGTACACCACCGGAGCATTCATATAGAGTCATATCTTGTTCTAGTTTTGAGTTGTAATTCATATGTTGTAAATCAATAAAAGTGTGATGATCATCATTATTAGAGCATTATCCCAAAGAAAAAAAAGAAAGGCCAAAAAGAAAAAAAGAAAAGGCCAAAGAAAAAAAAGAAAAAAAGAAAATAAATAAAAAAGGGGCAATGTTACTATCTCTTTTTCCACACTTGTGCTTCAAAGTAGCACCATGTCCTTCATATAGCGAGTCTCATTTATTGTGCTTCAAAGTAGCACCATGTTTTTCATATAGTGAGTCTCATATGTTGTCACTTTCATATACTAGTGGGAATTTTTCATTATAGAACTTGGCTTGTATATTCCTACGATGGGCTTCCTCAAATGCCCTAGGTCTTTGTGAGCAAGCAAGTTGGATGCACACCCACTAGTTTCTTTTGTTGAGCTTTCATTCATTCATAGCTCTAGTGCATCCGTTGCATGGCAATCCCTACTCCTCATGTTGACATAAATTGAGGGGCATCTCCATAGCCCGTTGATAATCCTCGTCAATGTGAGACTTTCTCCTTTTTTGTCTTCTCCACACAATCCCCATCATCATATTCTATTCCACCCATAGTGCTATATCCATGGCTCACGCTCATGTATTGCGTGAAAGTTGAAAAAGTTTGAGATTATTTAAGTACGAAACAATTGCTTGGCTTGTCATCGGGGGTGTAGAATTTGGGAACATTTTTGTGTGACGAAAATGAATCATAGCCTAACTATATGATTTTGTAGGGATGAACTTTCTTTAGCCATGTTATTTTGAGAAGACATGATTACTTTTATTAGTATGCTTGAAGTATTACTATTTATTTTGTCAATACGAACTTTTATTTTGAATCATTTTGATATGAACATTCATGCCACAATAAATAAAATTACATTGAGAATTATGCTAGGTAGCATTCCACATCAAAAATTCTGTTTTTATCATTTACCTACTCGAGGACGAGCAGGAATTAAGCTTGGCGATGCTTGATACATCTCCAACGTATCTATAATTTTTGATTGTTCCATGCTATTATATTACCCCTTTTGGATGTTTATGGGCTTTATTTTACACATTTATATCATTTTTGGGACTAACCTACTAACCGGAGGCCCAGCCCGTATTGTTGTTTTCTGCCTATTTCAGTATTTCGAAGAAAAGGAATATCAAACGGAGTCCAAACGGAATGAAACCTTCGGGAGCGTGATTTTTGGAACGAACGTGATCTAGAGGACTTGAAGTGCAAGCCAAGAAGCAGCGAAGGCGGCCATGAGGGTGGAGGGCGCGCCCACCCCTACAGGGCGCGCCCCCTATCTCGTGGGCCCCTTGGGCGGCCACCGACCTACTTCTTCCTCCTATATATACCTATGTACCCCGAAAACATCCAGGAAGCCACGAAAACCTAGTTCCACCGCCATAACCTTCTGTATCCGCGAGATCCCATCTTGGAGCCTTCGCCGGCGCTCCGTCTGAGGGGGAATCGACCATGAAGGGCTTCTACATCAACACCATAGCCCCTCCGATGAGTTGTGAGTAGTTTACCACAGACCTTTGGGTCCATAGTTATTAGCTAGATGGATTCTTCTCTCTTTTTGGATCTCAATTACCATGTTCTCCCCCTCTCTTGTGGAGATCTATTCGATGTAACTCTTTTTGCGGTGTGTTTGTCAAGATCCGATGAATTGTGGGTTTATGATCAAGTTTATCTATGAGAAATATTTGAATCTCCTCTAAATTCTTTTATGTATGATTGAGTTATCTTTGCAAGTCTCTTCAAATTATCAGTTTGGTTTGGCCTACTAGATTGATCTTTCTTGCCATGGGAGAAGTGCTTAGCTTTGGGTTCAATCTTGCGGTGTCCTTACCCAGTGACAATATGGGTTGCAAGGCACGCATTGTATTGTTGCCATCGAGGATAAAAAGATGGGGTTTATATCATATTGCATGAGTTTATCCCTCTACATCATGTCATCTTTCTTCATGCGTTACTCTGTTCTTATGAACTTAATACTCTAGATGCATGCTGGATAGCGGTCGATGTGTGGAGTAATAGTAGTAGATGCAGGCAGGAGTCGGTCTACTTGTCACGGACGTGATGCCTATATACATGATCATGCCTAGATAATCTCATAATTATTCGCTTTTTTATCAATTGCTCGACAGTAATTTGTTCACCCACCGTAATACTTATGCTATCTTGAGAGAAGCCACTAGTGAAACCTATGGCCCCGGGTCTATCTTTTATCATATAAGCTTTCAATCTACTTTTATTTGCATCTTTAGTTTTCCAATCTATATTATAAAATGCCAAAAATATATTTATCTTATCATACTATCTCTATCAGATCTCACTTTCGCAAGTGGCCGTGAAGGGATTGACAACCCCTTTATTGCGTTGGTTGCAACTTCTTTGTTTGTTTGTGTAGGTCCGTGGGACTTTTAGGAGCCTCCTACTGGATTGATACCTTGGTTCTCAAAAAACGAGGGAAATACTTACGCTACTATTGCTGCATCACCCTTTCCTCTTCAAGGAAAACCAACGCAAGCTCAAGACGTAGCACTCCACGAGGGTGGAGGGCGCGCCCACCCTTACTGGGCGCGCCCCCTGCCTCGTGGGCACCTCGTGTGCCTTCCGGACCATTTTCTTGCACAATACTTCTCTTGGTCGGTAAAAATTCATTATATAATCTCCCGAAGGTTTTGACCACCGTATCATGCGAAAATCTTCTGTTTTCGTTTCGAGCTGTTTTTCTGATAGATCAAGAGCATCATGATGTCACCCTCCTCCAACAATGAAGACAAGGATGCTTGGCTATTGAAGATAGAGCTGAAAAGAGAAGAACTAGAGGAGACCAACAAATATGAAGGGATGAAGAAGGCTAATACGTCTCCAACGTATCTATAATTTATGAAGCATTCATGCTATTTTATTATCTGTTTTGAATGATTACGGGCTTTATTATACACTTTTATATTACTTTTGGGACTAACCTATTAACTGGATTCCCAGCCCATATTGTTGTTTTATTGCCTGTTTCAATATTTCGAAGAAAACGGATATCAAATGGAGTCCAAACGGAATGAAACCTTCGACAGCGTGATTTTTTGGAAGAATATGATCCTGGAGACTTGGAGTTCACGTCAGAAGATCCTCGAGGAGGCCAGGAGATAGGGGGCACCCCCCCTACTGGGCGCCCCCCCAGTCTCGTGGGCCCCTCGAGCACCCCCCGGCCGACTTCTTCCGCCTATATAGTCCCACGTACCCTAAAAACGTCCACGGAGAAGATAGATCGGGAGTTCCGCTGCGGCAAGCCTCTGTAGCCACCAAAAACCTCTCGGGAGTCCGTTCCGGCACCCTCCCAGAGGGGGAACCCATCACCGGTGGCCATCTTCATCATCCCGGTGCTATCCATGATGAGGAGGGAGTAGTTCACCCTCGAGGCTGAGGGTATGTACCAGTAGCTATGTGTTTGATCTCTCTCTCTCTCTCGTGTTCTCTCTGTGGCATGATCTTGATGTATCGTGAGCTTTGCTATTATAGTTGGATCTTATGATGTTTCTCCCCCTCTACTCTCTTGTGATGAATTGAGTTTCCCTCTTGAAGTTCTCTTATTGGATTGAGTCTTTATTTGAGAACACTTGATGTATGTCTTGCCGTGTTTATCTGTGGTGACAATGGGATATCACGTGCCACTTGATGTATGTTTTGGTGACCAACTTGCGGGTTCCACCCATGAACCTATGCATAGGGGTTGGCACACGTTTTCTTGACTCTCCTGTAGAAACTTTGGGGCACTCTTTGATGTACTTTGTGTTGGTTGGATGAATCTGAGATTGTGTGATGCATATCGTATAATCATGCCCACGGATACTTGAGGTGACAATGGATTATCTAGGTGACATTAGGCTTTTGGTTGATTTGTGTCTTAAGGTGTTATTCTAGTACAAACTCTTGAATAGATCGACTTTGAGGTGGTTTCATACCCTACTATAATCTCTACGTTTGTTCTCTGCTAGTAGTGGCTTTGGAGTGACTCTTTGTTGCATGTTGAGGGATTGTTATATGATCTATATATGTTATTATTGTTGAGAGAACTTGCATTAGTGAAAGTATGAACCCTATGCCTTGTTTCCTATCATTGCAATACCGTTTATGCTCACTTTTATCATTAGTTACCTTGTTGTTTTTATATTTTCAGATTACAAAAACCTATATCTACCATCCATATTGCACTTGTATCACCATCTCTTCGCCGAACTAGTGCACCTATACAATTTGCCATTGTATTGGGTGTGTTGGGGACACAAGAGACTCTTTGTTATTTGGTTGCAGGGTTGCTTGAGAGATACCATCTTCATCCTACGCCTCCCACGGATTGATAAACCTTACGTCATCCACTTGAGGAAAATTTCCTACTGTCCTACAAACCTGTGCACTTGCAGGCACTACAACGTCTACAAGAAGAAGGTTGTGTAGTCGACATCAAGCTCTTTTCTGGCACCGTTGCCGAGGAGGCTAGGTAAGCGGCACTCACACCCCGTCAACTAAGATCTTTTCTGGCGCCGTTGCCGGGGTGGTGAGTGCTTGAAGGTATATCTTTAGATCTTGCAATCGAATCTTTTTGTTTCTTGTTTTATCACTAGTTTAGTTTATAAAAGAAAACTACCAAAAAATGGAATTGAGTTTGTCTCATACGCTTCATCTTTTTAATATATTTCGTGAGTATGATGGAAAAGAAAATTGTGCTCAAGTTCTAGAAGAAGAATGCATTAAAATGCTTGGTACTAAATCTTTGAATGATGATCATGATTGCAATGTTGTTAGTATGAATTCCTTGAATATCCATGATGCTAATGATATGCAAAGCCACAAGCTTGGGGATGCTATGTTTGATGAATATGATATTTTTAGTCCCCCCAGTTTTGATGAGAATATTTATTATGATGAAAGCATGCCTCCTATTTATGATGATAATATTGATGAAAGTGGGTTTGGAAGAGTGTCAACTTTAGAAAGTAGTGATCCCACTATTTTGGAGGATGTTGAATCTTATTGTGATGAACATGAAAGTGGATTTGGAAGAGTGTCAACTTTATTTAGTGATGATTCCACTATTTCGGAAGAGGTTCCAATTGATTATGAGAACAAAGTTGCTATCTATGATGATTATTATGATGAATTGTATGCTATTAGGAATAATGATAACGATGAAACTTGTCATCATGATTTTAGTTTTCAATTGGATTATGCCTCACATGATAATTATTTTGTTGAGTTTGCTCCCACTACTATTCATGAGAAGAATTTTGCTTATGTGGAGAGTAGTAAATTTTCTATGCAAGTAGATCATGAAAAGAATGCTTTAGGTGCTGGTTATATTGTTGAATTCATTCATGATGCTACTGAAAATTATTGTGAGGGAGTAATATATGCTTGTAGGAATTGCAATAATATCAAGTTTCCTCTCTATGTGTTGAAAATCTTGAAGCTATGCTTCTTTTGCCTTCCCATGCTAGTTGATTATTGTTCCCATAACTTGTTTGCTCACAAAATCCCTATGCATAGGAAGTGGGTTAGGCTTAAATGTGCTAGTCATATGCTTCATGATGCCCCCGTTATGTTTCAATTCTTATCTTTTATGTGAGCATCCTTGTCATCATCATGCCTAGCTAGAAAGGCATTAAAGAAAAGTGCTTGTTGCGAGACAACCCAATATTTACCCTTACTGTTTTTGCGTGTTCACATGATTATCCTACCGTAGTAATCATGTTTTATATCTTTTGTTTCAATAAAGTGCCAAGTAAGACCTTTAGGATAGCTTACGGTGATAGTTGTGTTGATCCTGCTAAAAATCAGAAAATTTGCATCCAGTAAATTAGTTTTGTTAATTCACAGAAACGTGCTTCTGATATGATTATTTATGCTATGGATTGGTATACAAATTGCTTAGGACTTCCTAAGTTTGTAGGATTTTTGGAGTTCCTTAAGTATACATTTGATACAGATTACTACAGACTGTTCTGTTTTTGACAGATTCTGTTTTCTATGTGTTGTTTGCTTATTTTGATGAATCTAGGAGTAGTATCGAAGGGTATGAGCCATAGATAAGTTGGAGTACAGTAAATATTACACCAATATGAATTTAGAATGAGTTCACTACAGTACCTAAGTGGTGGTTTTATTTTCTTATACTAACGGAGCTTATGAGTTTTCTGTTGAGTTTTGTGCTGTGAAGTTTCAAGTTTTGGGAAAGGATTCGATGGAGTATGGAATAAGGAGTGGAAAGAGCCTAAGCTTGGGGATGCCCAAGGCACCCCAAGGCAATATTCAAGGACAACCAAGAGCCTAAGCTTGGGGATGCCCCGGAAGGCATCCCCTCTTTCGTCTTCGTCCATCGGTAGCCTTACATGGAGCTATATTTTTATTCGCCACATGATATGTGTTTTGCTTGGAGCGTCATTTTATTTTGTTAGTATTTGCTTGCTGTTATTTATAATAATGTTTTGCATCTTTATTTTCAATAAAGAAGTCAAGGATAGCCTTTACCATGCTTATTTTGCTAGTATACATGTTGCTGTTTGAAAACAGAAAGTTTACCGCTGTTGCGAAAATTCCCTAGAAAAGTCAGAGTATGATATAATGCTGAAACCTTTTGTATGATGAGCTCCGATAAATTTACTACAGTGGTAATTTTATTTAATAACTTTTGGAGTTAGGGAAGTATGATGAATCTTGCATTCTTTACAGACTATACTGTTTTGGCAGATTGCTGTTATGTTTGCATTGTTTGCGTATGTTTGCTTGTTTAATGATTCTATTTGAGGATAGGAGTATTAAATATGCAGAGGCATTTAGTATAAAATGTTGAATAATAATTTTAGTGATTTGTTACAGTAGAAAATGATAAGGTTTTGCATTGGTTTATACTAACCTATCTCACGAGTTCTTGTTGAGTTTGTTGTGGAGGAAGTTTTTGATAAAAAAAAGAAACCATGATATGAGAGGAATTAATGAGACACAAAAGTTCAAGCTTGGGGATGCCCAAGGCACCCCAAGATAATATTTCAAGAAGTCTCAAGCATCTAAGCTTGGGGATGCTCCGGTAGGCATCCCACCTTTCTTCTTCAACAACTATCGGTTAGTATCGGTTGAGCCTATGTTTTTGCTTCTTCACATGAGTTGTGCTATCCTTGCAATGTCATTTTGTATTGTTTTGCTTGCTGTTTGAATACAATACCAAGATCTGAAATTCTTAAATGAGAGAGAGCCTTCACATAGTTACATAATTATTTAGCTACTCATTGATCTTCACTTATATCTTTTTGGAGTAGTTTGTCATTTACTCGTGTGCTTCACTTATATACTATGAGTAAATGGTTGAATGAGTTGATTGTCATAAATCTGAAATTATTTATGTTTCATTTGCTTATTCCATGGGGATTAATGACTTCACATCTAAGAAGTAGAGGTTGTAAATTTATTGAAGGTTAGCAAGCATTGCATTGGTCATTTGAACAATTCATGAAAGAATATTGAAGGAAGAGAGATTTCATATATAAATACACTATCCTAGACATCTTTTATAATTGGGAGCACTCATTAAGTATGACATGCTAAAGAGTTGATGTTGGACAAGGAAGACAACGTAATGGGTTATGTTTTCCGACATCTCAGTTAAAGTATATTGTCATGGATCATTCAAACATGTTGAGCTTACCTTTCCCCCTCATGCTAGCAAAAATTCCTTGCACCAAGTAGAGATACTACTTGTGCTTCCAAACATCCTTAAACCCAGTTTTGCCATGAGAGTCCACCATACCTACCTATGGATTGAGTAAGATCCTTCAAGTAAGTTGTCATTTGTGCAAGCAATAAAAATTGCTCTCTAAATATGTATGATCTTTTGGTGTGAAGAAAATAGCTTTATACAATCTTGTTATGGAAGCAATAAAAGCGACGGACTACATAATAAAGGTCCATATAATAGTGGCAATATAAAGTGACGTTCATTCGCATTAAGATTTTGTGCATCCAACCCTAAAAGCGCATGACAACCTCTGCTTCCCTCTGCGAAGGGCCTATCTTTTACTTTATGTCTTTTACTTTATGCAAGAGTCAAGGTGATCTTCACCATTCCCTTTTTCATTTTATCCTTTGGCAAGCACCTCGTGTTGGAAAGATCCTGATATATATATCCAACTGGATGTAGGTTACCATGAACTATTATTGTTGACATCACCCAAAGGTGAATAGGTTGGGAGGCAACATTATAATCCCCTATCTTTCTCAGTGTCCGATTAAAACTTCATAACCATAAGTATTGCGTGAGTGTTAGCAATTGTAGAAGACTATATGATAGTTGAGTATGTGGACTTGCTGAAAAGCTCTATTCTTGACTCTTTCTGATGTTATGATAAATTGCAACCGCTTCAATGACTGAGATTATAGTTTGCTAGTTCTCAATGAAGTTTCTGAACCATACTTGACATTGTGAATAGATTGTTACTTGAGCATAAGAAATCATATGACAAAATCTATATATGTTGCTGTTATAAGAATGATCATGATGCCCTCATGTCTGTATTTTATTTTTATCGACACCTCTCTCTCTAAACATGTGGACATATTTTTCGATTTCGGCTTCCGCTTGAGGACAAGCGAGGTCTAAGCTTGGGGGAGTTGATATGTCCATTTTGCATCATGCTTTTATATCAATATTTATTGCATTATGGGATGTTATTACACATTATGTCACAATACTTATGGCTATTCTTTCTTATTTTACAAGGTTTATCATGAAGAGGGAGAATGACGGCAATTGGGATTCTGGCTGGAAAAGGAGCATATATTGGAAACCTATTCTGCATAGCTCCAAAAGTCCTGAAACTCCACGAAAGTCATTGTTGGAATTTATGATAATTATTGAGTGAAAGAAGTACCAGAGGGGGCCCACACCCTGGCCACGAGGGTGGGGGGCGCGCCCACCCCTACTAGGCGCGCCCCTGTCTCGTGGGCCCCCTGGTGGCCCTCCGGTGCCCATCTACTGCTACATGAAGTCTCTTACCCTGGAAAAGATCATAAGCAAGCTTACGGGACGAAACTCCGCTGCCGCGAGGCGGAACCTTGACGGAACCAATCTAGGGCTCTGGCAGAGCTGTTCTCTCGGGGAAACTTCCCTCCGGGAGGGGGAAATCATCATCATCGTCATCACCAACGATCCTCTCATCGGGAGGGGGTCAATCTCCATCAACATCTTCACCAGCACCATCTCCTCTCAAAACCCTAGTTCATCTCTTATATCCAATCTTGTATCAAAACCACAAATTGGTACCTATGGGTTGCTAGTAGTGTTGATTACTCCTTGTAGTTGATGCTAATTGGTTTACTTGGTGGAAGATCATATGTTCAGATCCTTAATGCATATCAATACTCCTCTGATCATGAACATGAATATGCTTTGTGAGTAGTTACGTTTGTTCCTGAGGACGTGGGTGATGTCTTGCTATTAGTAGTCATGTGAATTTGGTATTCGTTCGATATTTTGATGAGATGTATGTTGTCTCTCCTCTAGTGGTGTTATGTGAACGTCGACTACATGACACTTCACCATTATTTGGGCCTAGAGGAAGGCTTTGGGAAGTAATAAGTAGATGATGGGTTGCTAGAGTGACAGAAGCTTAAACCCTAGTTTATGCGTTGCTTCGTAAGGGGCTGATTTGGATCCACTAGTTTCATGCTATGGTTAGGTTTACCTTAATACTTCTTTTGTAGTTGCGGATGCTTGCAATAGGGGTTAATCATAAGTGGGATGCTTGTCCAAGAAAGGGTAGTACCCAAGCACCGGTCCACCCACATATCAAATTATCAGAGTACCGAACGCGAATCATATGAGTGTGATGAAACTAGCTGGATGATAATTCCCATGTGTCCTCGGGAGCGCTTTTCTCATTACAAGAAATTGTCCAGGCTTGTCCTTTGCTACAAAAAGGATTGGGCCACCTTGCTGCACCTTATTTACTTTCATTGCTTGTTACCCGTTACAAATTATCTTATCACAAAACTATCTGTTACCTACAATTTTAGTGCTTGCAGAGAATTCCTTACTGAAAACCGCTTGTCATTTCCTTCTGCTCCTCGTTGGGTTCAACACTCTTACTTTTCGAAAGGACTACGATAGATCCCCTATACTTGTGGGTCATCAAGCGCCGGCAGCACCGCGAGATCGAATCAAGAAGAAAATGCGGCGATTAGTGTACAATCTCTTTGGTGGCGCCGATTAGGCCGTAGCTTCATGCGAGGAAACGGTGATGACGATGCTCTTCTGATGGTGCAGGTGAAGACGGCGGTGTGGGAATGGAGGTGGCGCGAAAGACGAGGGGAATGTCGGGGCAGCTCCTTGGATGTGGAGGACGGGGTGGCTGAACCGGCGGGACGACCAGATCGATGACGGATCCTCATCGGTACGGTGGATGAGGGACGTCGAGGTGTTGTTGTGTACGACGTCGTCGGGGAAGAGGCTCCGGCTGGGTGGTGGACGAAGGAGGGTGTGGGGCTTCGCCGGTTTTGCCGGCCTCGGTGTATGAATGGGTGGGCGGATGGGATGGGAGTGGGGAACCATGGCTTAGGGACGCGCTTATCCGAAGTGTGGGGTAAGTTATGAAAGTACCCCCACTAATTTGAGGCGGTTCTTTCGGTTCAGGGGTATCATGGGCATTTCACGTGTCGGGATTTCACAGGAGGTGGGAGTTTTCGCGCGCGTTGTAATTTTGGAATAGCAAAGCGCAGGTTGAGATGGAGGGAGTTGTCGGAGCACAACGAGACAAAGATATATCTTAAATATTTTGGGCTAACAAGGCACGGGTTGAAATTTCTAGACAAGCCTAACGTGTACTGTACCAAATCAATTCGCACTACAAATGTCACTCAAAACTTTGAATTCATGTTATGTTCAATTAAAATATTCCGCTACGTGTATAATGCATGCAACCTAGTACTCAAATGAACGTTTTAGTGCATTCCAAACGTATATACTACCGCTTCAATATGAACTAAATTTGAATTTGTTTCTCTATTTGAATAAGATCTACGATAATGATTGTTGTGAAGTCAAAGCATTGGAATTCGTTTCTCCGTTTTAATAAGATCTACAATCGTCATTATTGTCAAGTTAAACCATCGTTTGTGTATTATCTTCACAGCACACCACATGATTAGTCTCGAGTTACATATGAACTATGTGTACTATATGAACTCGAACTCGATTTTTTGAATCCACTTTATGTTGATTTCAAATCATAGTACATTTCAAACTCTAGCTAGATCTTCACAAACTAAACCATGTCTCATATGTATAACATGGTTATCACATTATGTATGGTGCCCCGCCCCCTACGCCTACAAGTATTTAGATGTGAGATGCAAACACCACACATTACCACAAATTCAAATAAAATGTGAGAATGTTTGATATATAGTATTGTTTAGATTGTTCGATATTTAGTTGTAAGCAACAAACGCCACACATTATCACAAATTTAAATAAAATGTGAGATTGTTCTATGTATAGTATGGTTTAGATTGTTCGACATTTAGCTGTGAGTTGCAAACACCATGCATTATCACATTATGGTATAACATGTGCAAAACCACAACACGCGTATCATCGCTATATTCATGCATGCATATGTTTAAAACACTATGATCTCCTATTCAAATATATGAATCCACTTTCATATCAAATTATGATCTTTGTTAGTCTCTTACACCCACACAATCCTCTGACCTTTGTGGCTACCACTAACTTTCTATCATGCATGCACACGCCCTCCTCGCCCTCCCCCTCCCTCAGCATTCTATCCATCACGCACATTCATTTTTTTTTTCTTTAGGTCGTTCTCCCACAGTCTCCACAACTCCTTTCCGACACACACCGATCGATAAACCTCTCCAGCGATGTGTGCCTACAACATACACACGCACCTTCAATCTCCTCCTTTATGTGTCCTTGCCTTGTATCTCTCATACGGTCCCACACACGTGTAAACTCTCGCCCCTCTTTTCATCGATCTCACAACCGCACACTCCTCCCCCTATCTAGCTAGTAGCTGGGCCTCTCGCACCACCTCCTACCTCCATTCTCTCTGTCTATCCGTCTCGCCGGGCCTTATTTCCCTCTAACAAATGGACGTACACCGACCGGTCTCCCGCTATACATATAGCTAGCTAGGTCCTTATAACTCGTTTTCCCCACGCGTCGATCGATCTACTTCATTAGTTATGTCTCTCCCTTCCTCCGACAAACAACAATTGATCTACCGATCTAGTTGGGTTTGCTTACCAAACACATGGTTCCCCTTCATCATCCATGGATGTGTCCCGACAGATCTATCACGCACAGGCACACACAGAAACACATCCCCACTCTTATTGATAATATTGCAGTTCCACCCTCAGTTTGTCTAGTAGGCCTCTCCCACCATCTTCGAGAAGCAACTCCATCACCCATCCAGCACTCCACCCCTCTCCCTCCCTCTCTCTCTCCTCTCTCTCCCTGTCCCATCCTATTTCCCGTCCTTCAATTATGTATGGATGTCGACCGATCTCCCTCAAGACATAGCTGGGTCTCTCCTTCTCAACACATATACGAGTCATTCTACCTCTATAGTTAGGCCTCTGCCTACCCCTCCCCCCACCCCCTCGCGCGCGCGCACACACACACACACACAGATACAACGAGCACTCTAGTCATGTCTCCCTGCCACACACAAACTTGACCTATGCCCTCTGACGTTCCGGTAGCTAACTTGCACACACACACAATTTTGATGGCTCTCTTCATCGATTTCGCACCCACCCACTTGATTCTCTCTTCGACTCTATCGATATCTATGACCCCTACCTCTCTTCTCGTGGATTGCCCGACCCTCTATATATGATATGGATAGGCCTCTAGTTCACCCACATTGCATGCAAAATTTTGTTTGAGATGTCATCGACACATATTCCCACAAATACATTCACGAAATCAACCTCCCCCAAAAAAACAGAAAACACTCACGAACGCACAAGCCATTTGTCTAGGTTTGTATCTCTCACACACACCCATGTAGGTGGGGGACGTGCACGAAGAGAAGAGGTGCACGCACGGCGCATGTACTCATGTATCTTTCCTAACCACACCCGCGCGGGTACACGGTGGAGCTCATTTCTGTACGAAAAGGCATCCCAAGTGGTAGTTTGACACGTGTACTGGTTGTCCACTAGATGGAGGGGGGATCGTCTACTACGGGTGAACAAACAAATTGCAACTTGACGCATTATGTAAAAAAGAGGCAAACCATGTGGGGCCTACCTTAGAGGCAAGGCTCTATACGAGCAAGTATAATAAGGTGATGTAAGCAGGCTGTAAGGATTTAAATATTATATCTTTGCTAACTTGGAAGAGAGAGAAGAGGAGAGAGAAGAGCGGGCTGTAGACTTGCAGCCGGCTGTAGCACGTGCTCCAAGAAGCTATGTGAGAGTGCACGGTGGGCCAAATGAGAGAAAAGTAGTACTTCCTTGTAGCCCACTACTATACATGTTGGCTATTATACTAGTTGTAGATGACATGGCAAGATGTTATAGACAACAACGGGCTATATTATTAACCATGCTCTACACTGCAGTACTTTTGATGTGTCCATCAACTCGCAGAACGAGGAGAAGCTTGCTTAGTACGCTGTCTCCCCCGCCCACGGGCGCGGTGGCTCGCAGGATGAGGTGAAGCTTTCTTACACGCCTTACGCCCGCTTCCTTGCCCACGCGCGCGGTGGCTCACGGGACGAGGAGAAAATTCTACTAGTACTCCCTCCGTTTACTCCTCGTCCCTACCTTGGTTAGAGAGATTATCGTATTGTTTCGAATATATGTCCTTTAGTAGATTTCAATATGAACTACTAGTACATACTCCAAACACTAATGTATATAGATGTATTTTAGAGTGTAGATTCACTCATTTTGCTCTGTATGTAGTCCATATTGAAACAGACATAATAGTACACACTCTCCCTCGCCCCTCGACCCTCTCCACGTGGTGGACGTGCAACAATTTATTCGGTCTCATATAGCCAGAACGATATATACTGCAGTACCATTATTGCTCGACTTCCCGAAGAGGCGAAGAGCCAATCGCAAGGTTACTAATTTGGAGATGCCAAGCGCAAGGTTTATAGGAGAATGAGTAGTAGGTGCCGCGTCATTTATAAATAAAGTTTTTTTTCCTTCAGTGGCACGTACGCAATATAAATAGGTTCATATGGAGAGAAAAGGAAACCGCTCCACTATATACATAGGCAGGACGAGCCTACACGGTTGCTTGCTGGGGTTGCTCTCTTCAGTTTTCACACTCTCTCGCACAAAACCACTGTGGCCACATCTCTAACATCCCGGAGGATCACGTCCGCCGGGGGAAGGGGTGGATGCTTAGTGTAGATGCGGTCGCCGTCGCCGACGGCGAAAACTCACTGTCGGCACGTCCCGATCAGGGGTCCCCGCCATTCTCTCTCACAAAATCGGTGAGGTTGCCTTCGTCCATTTCTCACTGCCACGACGTGGGTAGTTGCCTCCTCCCGCTGCCCTCCTCTAGGTTGAGCTACGTCCCGATGTCTCTCAGGTACAACTCCCTTTACAGCCGGCTTGCAGCACTGCTCCAGCTGCCCACATCACTCCATGTGGATATTTCTCTACTTCTTTGCCCCGCACATACCTCTACTGGCTTCTACGTACTGTATTTGTGATGAGTTTATGTCTCATCAACTAGTCCCAGTAATCTTATTCTAATCACGCTTCTTCAATTTCTTTGCCACAGGGATGCTCATCTCGATTTTGGTGAAACTGTACAAAATGATCCGGTGGTCAAAGGGTTGCAAACTTCATTTCTTAGGAAGTGCTGACGTTGCCAGCAAATTAAAGCCTGGTTAGGGTTTACGGTTCAAGGGCTAGCGACTGCATGGATCGTTTTTTTCTTTAGTTGTCTCTGTTTCAATGTCTAGGGACTGCATGAGTAGTAGTAGTACTGTACGCCTTACGCCCACTCCCTCGCCCACGCTCGCGGTGGCTCGTAGGACGAGGAGAAAATTTTACTACTCCCTCTATTTACTCCTAGTCCCTACTACCTTGGTTAGAGAGATTATCATATTGTTTGGAATATATATGTCCTTTAATAGATTTCAATATGAACTACTAGTACATACTCCAAACACTGATGTATATAGACGTATTTTAGAGTGTAGATTCACTCATTTTGCTCCGTATGTATCATAAAGTTGAGACACTTATTTTGGAATAGAGGGAGTACATATTTGCTATGATCTGTCAATCATTGAGATGCAATAGCATGCATGTTAGTCTCCTTTGTATTTGATGAAATGTTGCAACGGGCAACCTTGGACGCATGATACATGTAACAGAAGCTGGAAGCTTCATAGCATTGTACTATCTCGCTGATAAATTACAGGACATACTATACAAGTACTTACTCTGTTCCTAAATATAAGTCTTTGTAGAGATTTCACCATAAACCACATACGTATGTATATAGATGCATTTTAAGTGTAGATTCATTCATTTTGTTCCGTATGTAGTCCACCTAGTGGAATCTCTACAAAGACTTATATTTAGGAATGGAGGGAGTACTATGTAAAGAGTTAGGTGTCGCACGGTGTCCATAAAATATGATGATAGTGTGAGGTGGGCCATGTAATCACTGAGCCTGGGTGTTTTCACTGCTCTTGCACTCCTCCGCCATAAGAATGGAGAAAATTATAATCTAGTAGTACCTCCTTTCGCCGAAAGCGTGGGACATCCAGCAGTCCTACCACCTCAGTAATAATGACCAATGAGCCGTTAAATCACATAGACCCAGCAGTAAGTTGGACGGACGAAGCAACCATCACTCTTGAATCTGCTTCTCCCTTCAACGCAGGCGCCAGTGAGAGGTCGCGTCCGCTCTGCCCGGGCATGAATGAGGCACCGATTCTTTGGAGCGGCGCTGACCGTTTCAGGCGGGAAGCGCGCGCGGGTGATGGAGGGGCTTTGGGTGGGCCAGGCTGGTCAGGAGCGGGCGTGGCAGCTGTCCGCCTGTCTCTACCGGACGCCCGGGAACGATAGGATGCACCGACTCTTGCGGCTAAAATCGTACACTACACACCATCTCTCTATAGGAGTAGGTCGAGCTGTCGCTCTCTCTAACACACACATGCTGTTAAACACACACACACGCACACGCACACGCACACACAGGTTCATAGAATAGGAAAATCATGCGAGTGCGAAGCCACAGGAAGTGAGATACAAATGGAGTACGTACAAGAAGAGAAGAGGTGACGAATATTCCATCAAACCTGGACTGAGGAGTAGTAGTCCCTCCGTCTAGGTGTTAAGTCATCCTATGGGAATCAGATATTCCCAAAATGTTTAGGCGTCGTCCATTAACTTCGCATCTCAATCCCCTCCTGGCCTCGTTGCTAGCGAGTGTTGTTACTTAGGGAGCGTTTGGATCCTTAGCAAGAACATCTTATAGCATAGCCGGGCAAGGTTAGGCATTTGGAACTATTAAAATATGTTAGCTTTGGTGGGCCAGCTAGCTTGGGTGGGCTAGAAAAACCTTGCTAGCTCAGGAGAGCCAGATCGGCTCGCTTCCGACGGCAAACTTCGCGTAGTAGTAACATAGACTAGTAACATATGCATATTGTACTAGTCCAAGTTACTCACCACTATGACCAGCCTAAGCAATGTGACCAAACGCTCCTTACTCTGCCTTGTTATCTCCCCCAGAAACCCAATGCATGGAGCGCAACTACGCGTTGATCAGTCAAGAAATCAAAGTCGGCTTGAATGCGAGTTAATACGTGGCCATGCATGGTATCTAAAACGGCATCTCTTAGTTGTTTGGATTAATTGTTGCGTTTAGAGACAGAAATCAGGGCTTTGATTGGAGGAATGACCGGTCAAGTTTCTCCTTCTCCTCCAATCTGCTTGCACCTTGGTCCCGCTGCACCTTCTAACATGACTTATTACATCTAGACGGAGGGAGTCGTACGAGATACGGTGGCACACTAACTTATGTCGAATACAATTGCCCAAAATTGTGTGCATGTTATAATAAGGATTCACTTAAAATAGTACGTGAGCAAACAGAGGGATCAATTGGACAGTGTTCCCGAGCAATAGCGAGATGTGTGAGGTAAGATACACCGCTGGCTCTTTTGATTTTTCTTATTAATTTGTTTGTTTCACCCTCTGACTAGTGGGACCCAACGTACTACGTGGAGAGAGGTAAGGTGACTAAGGCTGCATTATTTCTGCACCACTGTGGATAGTCTTACCACCAAAGCCACATGACACGATTATGATTTAAATCCCAATGACTCCCACACACACACACACACACACACACACAAAACACGGCATGCTTGTCACACGAATTTAGGAATGTATAAAAGGTTATTTTCCTCTCGTTGAGCATAATGGGAGGGTTGTGCAGCTGGTTAGCCTGTTCGCTCATCAAACTTGAGGTCTCGGGTTCGATAACTACACTTGAGCATAATTCGTGCCAGGAGGATTCTTTGACTGGTCAAAATGGATGGATACAGAGCTATACGATCTCGTAGTGACCATATAATCACCTCATCATGTATAAGCTACAGCCTCGGCACTTGTTTTCTAGGGTTTGCACTCTTCACACACTCTCCAGTATATATATACACGTTGGAGCCTCAGTGCTTGTAGTTGCTCTCTTCACACTCTCTCCCCCTCTCCAGATCTAAACAAGACTTTGTTGGCCTCTCTCTCTCCCCTCACTGCTGGTCTGCTTGTAGTTGCTCTCTTCACACTCTCTCACCCTCTCCAGATCTAAACAAGACTTCGTTGGCCTCTCTCTCTCCCCTCACTGCTGGTCAAAGAGCCAGCAGGATCCGTCCGCCAGGAAGGGAAGGAGGCTTAACGCTGTCGCCGTCGACGAGGAAGGGAATCCACTACCGGCGCAGCTATTCACTTTTACCTAGCAGCGGCACGGGAGGGCCTCCGACCCCTTCTTCTTCGCCGTCGTACATAATGTGTGTCGAACGGCCTCCGGTCGCCCACTGAACCACACCCCAAGAACCTTAAGGTATAATTTACTTATTCCACATGCGTTGCTCTAGCTGTATGTGGGCTTTTTCCGCTTCTGCACTCAAATCTAGGTGTTGGATCAAACAGGAAAGTAGTGGGGAAAGTTGTATACCATGAATCTAGGACGTGGTTCAAAAAGGAAAGGAATGGGGGAAAGTAGTGGGAAAAGTTGTATAGCATGAATCTAGGACGTGGTTCAAAAAGGAAAGGAAGGGGGAAAGTAGTGGGCAAAGTTGTATCGCATGAATCTAAGACGTGGTTCAAAGAGGACAAGAATGGGGGAAGTAGTGGGGAAAGTTATATAGCATAAATCTAGGACGTGTTTCACAGAGGAAAGGAAGTGGGGAAAGTACTAGTACAAACTGGCTATCCACCACCTACGTTGGTCAAAAAGGGAAAACAATGACAAGCGAAGTACGCACATCTGTAACAAACTGATCTTTTGTTTTGGGGGACAAGGCTGTAGACATTGAGCAGGACTAGATTTGCTGCGCTCACATAGGGAAAGGTGTCTAAAGATAACAAAACTGGGACCAACACAAATATGCTCCTTGGTTGTTTGTTCTTTGTTGCAACAGACTATGCATTACCCTAGTACATCGGTAGATGCACATGGTGCTCGTGCGTCCACTGTCCCGTGCAACTCTTTAGCTGTTGTTAATCTAAGGCCATGTTTGGTTAAAAACTCCCTAGTCCCAACCTGCTTGGTTCCAGGGACTAAACATGGACTAGAGGTTATTAAATGACATGCTAAAAGACCATGTTACCCCTAGCAATGAACTAATAGAGACAAGGTGCGATGCGTGGCAGGGGCAACTGTTGGAAAAAGTCCCAAAAAGACTCTCCCTCGGGGTCTTCTTTCTTTAGTCCCAAATGCCCACTTTTAGTCCCTAAAAGTCCCTCCTATTTGGTTTAGATGGGACTGACACGAAATTTTTTTAGTCCCTCCACCAAAATGTCCCTGTAAACAAGCACCCTCTAATAATGCCGCTGGAAAATTGATGCAATGCCACAGTTAAAAGCAAATTACATGTTTAATGAATTTTATTCTTAATATAATCTCTCTATTAATATTAATCAATGCCACCATTTGAGAAATGCTACTGTCTTGCTTTCTTTCCCATTTAGATAATGTAGATGCTTCTTTTTGTTGGCTTCTGTGTCATCCATCGTTATTGACCACTAGTTGTTTCCTTTGCACCTCTGTGTAAACAGGGTTATCTACTTCACCTCGTTGCCATTGTGACCTTTTGTTGCACTGCATAAAACACTTTTGTTTTATGAGTGTTTTGTGCAGTTCAACCAAAATGTCACACCGACAATGTTGCTTTATTGCTTGATCTTAGTGGAACTGCACAAGAGGAGACCTTACTTCCTATCCATGTTGGCAAATTTGGTTCAGGTCTTCTTCTTGTGAGTTGTTTGAATTCCGCGTCATGAGAGGTCAGTACTAGCCTTCTTTCATATGATTCTGTAGTGTGCTTTCATATGTTATGCTACTTGTACGGTAATGTTGCTTGATTTTAGTGAACTGCACAAATGGAGACAAGACTTCCAATCTGTATGTGCACCGCAATATCCCATTGAGGTAAGATAAGGATATTTCACAACTGTTGGCCTGTATTTTGCCACTTTCATCAGAAAATTAATGTCATTGTTTAGTGCTATACTTGTGCAACTTAATTGACATGCCAAATCTTACATTGAAGGCGAAGCTTGTCTGTTATTGAACCAAGTGATGAAGCGGAAGAAAAACAAAAATCAACTCCTGGTGCTGTAATGAAGCACTGGAACTGTGATGACACAAGTAATGATATAGTTTTGCATCTTAATTTATTGCTATGGCTAGAACGAGTAATTGTTTTGCCACTGATTTGATGCCACTCTTAATGTAATACGTAATTATCTCTACTTGTGCAAACAGGGATCTTCTTTGAAGATACCATATATTTTAGTGGAACCGCACAAGAAGATGTTGGAAACATTAATCTAATCGAGGAGTATATAGTAAGCATGGCCACCACAGTAGATAGCAACAGATGGTTCCGTAGAAGTGCTTCATCTATATGCTCTACACAATAAGCCTCCTGACAAAGGTTGGTACTCGCCCACTGATTTCATCCATATGACTGAGCTTTGTCATCTCTATTGGTGTTGTGCTACTGTTTAGATACTGTAATCAAAAAGTGGTATTGTCCTTGAGAAGTGCTTCATCTGTGTTGTTTTAAATATTTCCTTTCCTTTTTATCGAGCAAACAGGGATGCTAGCATTTAGTTATCCTCTTGTCTTTGCACAACAGGATCATCCTCTGAAGAATAATATGGAGTACGTGAAGTGACTAGTTCCGATTATGCCAGGATGAAGAAGCCCTATCTATCTTCTCATCAGAAGGAGCAGTTGAAGGATGGTTACATTACCCCCACAAGACCAAACTAACTTCAGCTCAGAAGGACTGACAAATCTCCATTTTCTTGCTGTGATGCGCGAGTACAATGTTGTTCTAGGATTCTTTCCGGTGAGTTCCATTTTTCTAAAAGTGTGCTCTAGATGGACCATGTAGGTGCCTGTTTAAACTGTCAATTCATAGTACTGTGTGCTTTATACTAATCACTTTTTTGTATTTGTGCAAATAGGGGTGCTCAGCTTGATTTCAATGGGAACTGCACAAAATGTTCATGAATACATCGAAACATTCATTTCCACACACAAGAAAGGAGGTGCCGATAAGTTCAAGGCATTGCAACATATAAGGGCAAAATCATACAAGCTACGCGCGAACTTGGTTGATTTTGGTGGAGCTGCACAAAAAGAACGGCTGGTTTATTTAGCACGAGGTGCCATGTCAATGTCCAAACTGATGGCAAACCCCTGCCCATTCCACAATCGTAGGAATTTGATATTTTGGAATGGGAAAACCTTGTCAAATTTTGCTCGTTGATTTTAGCAAGAAGACATGCATTTGATATTTTTGAATGGGATGCCCTTTGCTGTCAGCAGCGTCGATTCATTTTTTCTTTATTCTTTAGTTGTGAAGTAAATATTGGCTCTGACATGTGAATCACTGAGATGCATAATCATGGATTGTTTTGAATGTTCTCTATGAATTTTCGGGCCTGTGTGTTTGATTGCAATGTACAGGAACGCTAAAAAGCTGCTCAAACTCTTTGTACTACTTCTGTTCCTTTTTACTTCGCACATTGTGAAAGTGCATACTTTTTTCTATAAGATTGGTCAAAGTAGAGATACTTTGACTGCAGACAAAACTTGTATGCAGACTACAAAGGACCGGAGGGAGTACATGTGAAACTGCTGCAAACGAGGTGATCACCCTGGGAATAATGCTAGTGCGTATTGTTTTGCATGTTCGTCCAATGCTAGTGATACAAGAATTCGAACTAATCAAAATAAATTCATTCATACACGATCGGATTTCATATAAACATGTCAGATTTCATTACATTTCATACATTCTTCAACTAAAAAGGGGTGCGCTGGAGGTATAATTAATTAACCGAAGCTACCCACCTGTGTCCGGCTGAGCCGAACAGAAGCTTCAGTGACTTAACTGCAGGTGCAGTTGCGTAACTGACATGTGGCCCAGATGCCTGTTGGGCCCACGTGTCAGTCAGCCAACTACACCAGCAGTTAAGTAGAAGTAGTGTCTGTCACGCCCAATATGCGATACTATCCTAAAGAAACTCGAAGGTCCCACCAAGGATAGAACCGCATATTGAAACGCTTTTGCAAGGTGGATATCATTACATCAACATTACATAATAGATGGGGATACATACAAAAGGCATGCAATGCCACATGAATACAACATCGTCTTACATAAGAGCACCATCCGACTACGGATGAAACACAAACAGAAACTCAAACGACATCCACCCTGCTAGCCCAGGTTGCCGACCTGGAACCTATCCCCTGATCGAAGAAGAAGTAGAAGACAAACTCCAAAACAAGTAAACATCGCTCTCGCGTCATGATCATTGCAAAACCTGTACCTACAACTGTTGTTGTAGTAATCTGTGAGCCACGAGGACTCAGCAATCCCATTACCATGGGTATCAAGACTAACAAAGCTTAAATGATAAGGAATGGATAAGTGGTGAGGATGCAGCAGCGACTAAGCATATATGGTGGCTAACATACGCAAATGAGAGCGAGAAGAGAAGCAAACGGAACGGTCGTGAAGCTAGCAATGATCAAGAGGTGATCCTGAACTCCTACTTACGTCAAACATAACCCAAAACCGTGTTCACTTCCCAGACTCCGTCGAGAAGAGACCATCACGGCTACACACACGGTTGATGCGTTTTAATTCGGATCAAGTGTCAAGTTATCTACAACCGGACATTAACAAATTCCCATCTGCCACATAACCGCGGGCACAGCTCTCGAAAGTTTATACCCTGCAGGGGTGTCCCAACTTAGCCCATGATAAGCTCTCGCGATCAACGAAGGATATTCCTTCTCCCAGGAAGACCCGATCAGTCTCGGAATCCTGGTTTACAAGACATTTCGACAATGGTAAAACAAGACCAGCAAAGCCGCCCGATGCGCCGACAATCCCGATTGGAGCTGCACATATCTCCTTCTCAGGGCAACACCGGATGAGACATCCTACGAGTAAAACCAGACCTCGAGTTTCCCCGAGGGGGCCCCGCAGTCTACTCGGTTCGGACCAGCACTTAGACAAGCACTGGCCCGGGGGGGCTAAAATAAAGATGACCCTCGGGTTGGCCGACCCAAGGAAGGGTGTAGGTGGTGGTGAGGCAAATGGTAAAACAAAGGTTGGGCCTTGCTGGAGGAGTTTTATTCAAAGCGAACTGTCAAGGGGGTCCCATAAATCAGCCAACCGCGTAAGTACGCAAAATCCGGGAACATAATACTGATATGATGGAAACTAGGGCGGCAAGAGTGGAACAAAACACCAGGCATAAGGCCGAGCCTTCCACCCTTTACCAAGTATATAGGTGCATTAATAATATAAGAGATATTGTGATATCCCAACATAATCATGTCCACCATGGAGCAATCTTCAACTTAACCTGCAACTAACAACACTATAAGAGGGGCTGAGCAAAGCGGTAACATAGCCAAGCAACGGTTTGCTAGGAAGGGTGAAAAGGTTAGAGGCTGACATGGCAATTTGGGGAGGCTTGAAGAACAAGTGATAGGTAGCGCAGCATAGCGATAGAACAAAGCAACTAGCATAGCAATGATAGTAGTGAGATCCAAGGTGACGGTCATCTTGCCTAAAGTCCCGCTAGGAAGAAGAACAAGTCCATGAAGAAGACGAAAAACGGGCGTAGTCGAACGAATACTCACAACCGCAACGTTACCGGCAACTATCAAGAAGAGGGACAACCGGAAAGAAGCAAACAACATAGTAAACACACAACACATAAACATGGCATGATGCACAAACAAGCATGATGCATGTCCGATTTAATGAGGCATGACATGACAAAGTGCAACAAACAATACTACAAGTTAAATGGAGCTCAATATGCAACGAGTTGCATATTGATGAAACACCACATCAATTATTTAGTTCTCTCTCGGTTTAGGTACACAACAATATTAAATGTTATTAAACATGGCAAGGGGTGAAGCATATGAAAACTACCTACCTAGGCAAGTTTAAATGAGGCCGGAAACAACAAACAACAATTCCGGAAAATCCCATATGCATATTTCAAATTTGGTACTGTTCTTCCGTAAACACAATTTTAATGATGTTAAACAACAAAATTAAGTGCACCATGTTAAACTAGGCATTTTCCACACCATTTACATATAAAGTTTATTTAAAACCGAGCTACGGTTATTTAGTTATGAAATAAATCATTTTAACATGGCATTTGAGCAAATTTAATCAAACAACATTTTAAACATTTTAAACATGGATGAAAGAGGGATATTATTACTCTATACAAAATTCTAAGCATTTTACATGTTTAAAGTTTTTACATATGATGCACGGTTATGGAGTTTTTAAATGCATGAAGTGCAAGGGGTTTTCTGCAAATCTAAAAATCCTGGAATAATAGCTAAATTGCAACCGAGGAAAAAACATGCATCGGGCCTAATCTGCTGGGGAGCTGGGCTGCTCACCATAGGCCGAGGCCCGTCAGTGGGGAGGACGCATAGGGCTGAAGCGCTGGGCCTTGGCGCTGGAGGATGTGGCCTCACCCAGTGGGCTTCGGCCTGGTTCGGTGAAGGCAGCAAGCGACTGGTCAACGCGAGGCGAGCGAGCTGCTCCTTCTCGTTACTGAAGAACAGAGGCATCTGCAGGTTCAAGGCGACGCAGAAAGCGGCATCACCGAAGGTCCTGGCGCCGGGGTCGGTGGGAACCGACCGGAACGAGGCGGATTCGGCAGCCAGGCGGCGGAGCAGAGGAGATCCGGTCCAGATCGGGGCCTGGACGCGAACTTGACGGGCGGCTATGGTGCTGTTGTCTGAAGAAAAAGACAGAGCCTTCAGAGGGGAAAACAGAGCAAGGAAGAAGAGAGAGACGGAGATGCCAGGGCATGGCAACCTACGGGGCTTCACCGGCGTCTACACTCGCCGGAGATGGCGACCGAAGGCGGGGGGAGGTGGAGCAGAGGCAATGAGGCCCACGCGCGACGCGGTCAACGAGCGGGCGAGCGGGCGCGCAGGCGAGCACCTCCTCGATGTAGAGGATGCAGAGGCCGCGGCGGCTTCAGGCGATGCAGGGAATGGAGGAGGTCGGGTTCATGGCGGAGGCGGCGAGATCCAGCAGCGAACAGAGAGGGCTTGAACGAGTCGCGGCGGCCATGGGAATGATGGGGCACCTCGGGCTTCCTGTGAACACCGAGAGAGAGACTGAGAGATTAGAGTGAGAGAGAGACAAGAAAGAAACAAGAAGAAGGCAGGGGAAGAAGAAAAGAGGAGCTGCGAGACCTAGAACTCCGGTGGCCAACTGCTCGAGGCCGGAGGTGGCTGGCTGCTTGGGATCGAGCCCATCTCGATCTGGAGCTCCGGGCGCCAAGGGAGGAGAGAAAGGGAGTGGAGCGATGGGTTCCTGGAGCTGCTGATGCGGCTTGATGTAGTGGTTGGGCGTCGGCGGAAATCAACGGAATTGGTCGGGGAGGATTTTTGGATCGGGAGGGGATCCCGAGGAAGAGGAGACAAGAGGAGTGGCGGCGGCGGAATGAGGAGGATGGGACAAGCTGCCTAATTTCTAAGGTTGGATCCCGTGTATATATAGCAGGTGGATTTGGCTAGGGACTAATTGGTCCCTCCGATCGTAATCGGACGACCCGGAATAAATAGGTTAGGGCATCCAATTAAGAAAACGGAGATGTTTTGTAAATATTTGGGGATGATCCAAATCCAACGGTGACGACTACCCGGGTCGGGTTCGGGACAGCTTTCGGACGCGCGCGAGGGGTTTGAGTATTGTGCAAAGAGGGTCAAATGGTCGGGCAACAACAGAAGGGTCGGTCTGAGAAAGATCAACAGAGACGAGGAAGAAGCGACAACTAACAACGGATGCATGTTTTATGAAAACGATGCAGATGCAATGCGCATGATGCTATGATATGAAATGCAAGACATGAAAAAAAGAAAAAGAAAAAGAAAAAGAAAACAAAACAAAAGACAAAAACCCAACCACGAAGGAAATATCATATCGCATCTCCGGAAATGGCAAGAGTTGGAGTTACGAATATGGAAAGTTGTATCCGGGGCGTTACAACACTCCACCACTACGAGAGGATCTCGTCCCGAGATCTAGGATGGCACCGAAGGGAAAAGGAAGAGGAAGAGGTAAAACAAAGTTTCTTCTTTAACGAACGAGTGAAACCACGAACAATGAGAGGTTGAGCAATTTAGAAGAAAGAGTACAACAGAGATGAACGAGATTGCAAACAATCCGTTAGAAAAGAGAAACAAGGAGTATTACGAGGACTTGATGGTTGAAAGACATGGAAATAAGAGCTTCACGAAAGAAAAGAATATGACCACCTCAGTATAATGAGATAGCCAAGGAACAATAATGACAGAATCTCGACAGCGCTCCGGTAGAAAAGAGAAGAAAACTTGATGAGATGAAAAGATATTGAAGAGATGATACAACACTCCAGTTAAATGGATAAGCCAGAAAAGAAGACGATCCTCACCAAACGAGGTGATGGGTGAAGAGCACAACATCACAATGCCTCCGGAAAAAATAATAGAAGATAGATCATTGGAATAAAAGAATGGAGAAGAAAATGCCAACTTGTGCCACAAATGTACTTGGAAAGCATCCTTGCAAAGAAGGATCGAACGGAGTTGTTGGAAAATCAACAACGAGAAGCACAAGCTTGTTGTGGGCTTATGGAAAACATCTCGAGACTATGAGGTGACAACCGGCCACTAATGGAAACCATTGATTTGATTGAGAGCACCAAAAGATGAAAACTTCTTCCACCAAGAGGATAAAGAGCAAGCTTGGGTCATGCATAATCACCACAAATAGCAACAACCCTTAAGGAAAGGCTTTAGGTGAAATCTGACACAAGATAATTCCGACGAAGAAGTTGATTGGTCGAAAAGATCTCTTGAACGAAGAGAAAATGATGGATTTAAAATACCTCATTCTTGACAACATATGAACCATGAAACATGAAGAGAAATTGTCAAGAGTGACATAACACCACCTCAAAAGATAAGGTAGAAAGAATTACACTTTGGAATGAAAGATGAAGAATACTTGAGCTCGTCAAAACAAAACATGTGTTGAGCACCATGTTTATTTTAGAGTATAGCTTGGCGGGTCATAACTTCAAGAGAAATCTTGAAGAACAATTGAAGAATGAAAATAATCCTTGATGAACCACCATGTAGGGCCTCCATGAAGAACTCCGGTAATAAAAGGATGATAAAAAGAAAGAGAACTTGAAAACACAAGGTGAAGCCTTGCGATGATTTAGAGGGAGCTTCGCGACGAGATAATTGAGAGAGCTTGGAACTCCGAAAAGAAAGATGGAGCCTCTCGAACCGAGAATGTGATATGATGACCAACTCCGGAAAGAAAGATGAATCACTTGTAATCAAGAATTTATTCATCATGAATAATCTCCGGAAGAAAAGAATTGAATCACCTCGAGGAAATAAGAATAAGATTTATTGTATGCTTATCCTTCATCAAATTAAATTGATGGCAAGCAATGCATTTGGCATACTACTTATTCCCATTGAAAAAGGATTAAGAGAGATATAGCGTAAACTTGAGAAGGTCTTCATGAACCACCGGTAGGATTAAAATTTACGAATGAATTAATATGATAATCAAAGAAAAACAATCTTGAAAGAACCACCGTAAGAATTGAAAATGAAAGTAGCAAAGGCACAATTCACCGGGAATAATTGGAAAATGAATGAAGATACTTGAAGGGATTTAGTTACATGAGAACAAAGAGAACATGAACTGATTAGAGGATATTTGAACGATTCACCGGTAAGATTTGGAGAATGATAGCTACACGCTGAGAATGAAGAATTATGGCATGAAGCTAGAACCATGAATCTTCAAGAGAATGGACCAAGATTTTAGGAGAAATATCTTCCTCGGTCTTCAAGTGTTGAGAAAGACGATGAGAAACACCACCATGAGTTGTTGAGACACTCCGGAAGGATTAAAAGAAAAAGGTTGAGCCAAAGATGAAAAGAATTTGAAAACAATCTTGAAAAACATATGACTGATGAAATTCATTCTTACGTCAAACTTCAAAAAGAATTTTGGGAATAGCTCCGGGAAAATTAGAAGAGTCAGGTAAGATCCTGGGAAAAGACCTGTTGGTTAGGGCCCACTTGAAAGAAACATCATTGAAAAATTTTAAAGAGAGGTTGCACCGTTGAATTAAATGGCTTGAATGAGATAACGACCTTGAAGTATCTCGAACAAATTGAGAATGGAAACACAAGTCTTGTGAGATATCTTCAGCACTCCAGAACAAATGAATAGGAAGAAGTGAATGATTAAGAGGTGCATCAACATGAAAAAGCATTAGAAACGAGGAAAGGAATATGTTGAATATCGAAAGCTTGAATTGGATCCACCGGAGAAGAAACAACAATGAAGGATGATGAACTTGAAATTGTTGAGCATCTTAATGGGAAATCACCGGATAAGAACAGTGAAAGAAAAGAATGAAGAGACTTCCCACAAATAAAAGGATACATGATTAAGAAATCTAAGTCCTTGAAGAAAAAGGGTGGGAGGGCGGGAAAACAAAGGCAACTTGGGGATGGATGAAACGGATACCGTTGAGAAAACTTAGAATTGATCTTGCGGATGGGAAGAATGATGAGATCATCTCAAAGAGAAGCGCACGGTTGGAAAAGAATTAACATGACAACCTCAATGATCAAAAGGATTAGTATTCACATAGCAATATGAGAAAACCATTTAGGAAACGTATGGATTCAACATTTGACTTCGAAGCAACTCGAATACCACAAATAAAACAAAACAAAGGATTTGGCTTGCAGAATAAGCCAGAACAAATACGTATGATAGAGATTTACCCAATCCCATATCAGGCATCTGTCGGAAAGATATTCTAGGAGCTACTTGAATTCCCACCTATAAACTCCTGAAACTTTCTGGTTATGCAATCTGGTGTTGTGGATACAGGGGAAGCAATATATCTCACCCAAACTAACAATCCCTACATCCAGCTGTATCCATCCGTCAACACATAACCAAGAAAACTCCGGAAATCGTGTACCTCAACCTTCGAAAAGCATCCGTTATACGAGTTATGGCAATACTCCTGAACTCCCCAGTACTGGGTGGCATCGAGGTTATCTCACCAACAACTGCATAAAAGAGATTTTCGATGTCGGCAAAAACTCAGGTATTCTAGAACTGCAACGATAAAATTATGACGACAACACCTCAGAGCTCAACTCCCCGGGACACTGCCACAACCCCTAAATGTCAGGAGGCACCAAGAACAATGTTCTCGTCATAAGAATATCGGAACGATTCCAAGATACCCGCATGATCCTAAAAAAATTTAGTGAAATTTGAGGAGAGGAAAGACAAAACATCTACGTCAGGAGACCTCACCAGAGCGACGAAGGGACTGAGGAGTAAAAAGAATCCTACTCTCCGATATATATAATCCTAAGACTCAAAACTTTTTGTTCTAGACTCAACAACGGCCAACAAATAAGGGGGCTCCTATGGTCGGTCGAGGCTCTGATACCAACTTGTCATGCCCAATATGCGATACTATCCTAAAGAGACTCGAAGGTCCGACCAAGGATAGAACCGCATATTGAAACGCTTTTGCAAGGTGGATATCATTACATCAACATTACATAATAGATGGGGATACATACAAAAGGCATGCAATGCCACATGAATACAACATCATCTTACATAAGAGCACCATCCGACTACGGATGAAACACAAACAGAAACTCAAACGACATCCACCCTGCTAGCCCAGGCTGCCGACCTGGAACCTATCCCCTGATCGAAGAAGAAGCAGAAGACGAACTCCAAAACAAGTAAACATCACTCTCGCGTCATGATCATCGCAAAACCTGTAACTGCAACTGTTGTTGTAGTAATCTGTGAGCCACGAGGACTCAGCAATCCCATTACCATGGGTATCTAGACTAGCAAAGCTTAAATGGTAACGAATGGATAAGTGGTGAGGATGCAGCAGCGACTAAGCATATATGGTAGCTAACATACGCAAATGAGAGCGAGAAGAGAAGCAAACAGAATGGTCGTGAAGCTAGCAATGATCAAGAGGTGATCCTGAACTCCTACTTACGTCAAACATAACCCAAAACCATGTTCACTTCCCGGACTCCGCCGAGAAGAGACCATCACGGCTACACACACGGTTGATGCATTTTAATTCGGATCAGGTGTCAAGTTATCTACAACCGGACATTAACAAATTCCCATCTGCCACATAACCGCGGGCACGGCTCTCGAAAGTTTATACCCTGCATGGGTGTCCCAACTTAGCCCATGATAAGCTCTTGCGATCAACGAAGGATATTCCTTCTCCCAGGAAGACCCGATCAGTCTCGGAATCCCGGTTTACAAGACATTTCGACAATGGTAAAACAAGACCAGCAAAGCCGCCCGATGCGCCGACAATCCCGATAGGAGCTGCACATATCTCGTTCTCAGGGCAACACCGGATGAGATATCCTACGAGTAAAACCAGACCTCGAGTTTCCCCGAGGGGGCCCCGCAGTCTACTCGGTTCGGACCAGCACTTAGACAAGCACTGGCCCGGGGGGCCTAAAATAAAGATGACCCTCGGGTTGGCCGACCCAAGGGAAGGGTGTAGGTGGTGGTGAGGCAAATGGTAAAACCAAGGCTGGGCCTTGCTGGAGGAGGTTTATTCAAAGCGAACTGTCAAGGGGGTCCCATAAATCACCCAACCGCGTAAGGAATGCAAAATCCGGGCACATAATACTGGTATGACGAAAACTAGGGCAGCAAGAGTGGAACAAAACACCAGGCATAAGGCCGAGCCTTCCACCCTTTACCAAGTATATAGGTGCATTAGTAATATAAGAGATACTGTGATATCCCAACATAATCCTGTCCACCATGGAGCAATCTTCAACTTCACCTGCAACTAACAACGCTATAAGAGGGGCTGAGCAAAGCGGTAACATAGCCAAGCAACGGTTTGCTAGGAAGGGTGAAAAGGTTAGAGGCTGACATGGCAATTTGGGGAGGCTTGAAGAACAAGTGATAGGTAGCGCAGCATGGCGATAGAACGAAGCAACTAGCATAGCAATGATAGTAGTGAGATCCAAGGTGACGGTCATCTTGCATGAAGTCCCGCTAGGCAGAAGAACAAGTCCATGAAGAAGACGAATGGGCGTAGTCGAACAAATCCTCACAACCGCAACGTTACCGGCAACTATCAAGAAGAGAGACAACCGGAAAGAAGCAAACAACATAGTAAACACACAACACATAAACATGGCATGATGAACAAACAAGCATGATGCATGTCCGGTTTAATGAGGCATGGCATGACAAAGTGCAACAAACAATACTACAAGTTAAATGGAGCTCAATATGCAACGAGTTGCATATTGACGAAACACCACATCAATTATTTAGTTCTCTCTCGGTTTAGGTACACAACAATATTAAATGTTATTAAACATGGCAAGGGGTGAAGCATATGAAAACTACCTACCTAGGCAAGTTTAAATGAGGCCGGAAACAACAAACAACAATTCCGGAAAATCCCCATATGCATATTTCAAATTTGGTACTGTTCTGCCCTAAACACAATTTTAATGATGTTAAACAACAAAATGAAGCGCACCATGTTAAACTAGGCATTTTTCCACACCATTTACATATAAAGTTTATTTAAAACCGAGCTACGGTTATTTAGTTATGAAATAAATCATTTTAACATGGCATTTGAGCAAATTTAATCAAACAACATTTTAAACATTTTAAACATGGATGAAAGTGGGATATTATTACTCTACACAGAATTCTAAGCATTTTACATGTTTAAAGTTTTTACATATGATGCACGGTTATGGAGTTTTTAAATGCATGAAGTGCAAGGGGTTTTCTGCAAATCTGAAAATCCTGGAATAATAGCTAAATCGCAACCGAGGAAAAAACATGCATCGGGCCTAATCTGCTAGGGAGATGGGCTGCTCACCATAGGCCGAGGCCCGTCAGTGGAGAGGACGCACAGGGCTGACACGCTGGGCCTTGGCGCTGGAGGATGTGGCCTCACCCAGTGGGCTTCGGCCCGGTTCGGTGAAGGCAGCAAGCAACAGGTCAACGCGAGGCGAGCGAGCTGCTCCTTCTCGTTACTGAAGAACAAAGGCATCTGCAAGTCCAAGGCGACGCAGAAAGCGGCATCACCGAAGGTCCTGGCGCCGGGGTCGGCGGGAACCGACCGGAACGGGGCAGATTCGACAGCCAGGCGGCGGAGCAGAGGAGATCCGGTCCAGATCGGGGCCGGGACGCGAACTTGACGGGCGGCTATGGTGCTGTTGTCTGAAGAAAAGGACAGAGCCTTCAGAGGGGAAAACAGAGCAAGGAAGAAGAGAGAGACGGAGATGGCAGGGCATTGCGACCTGCGGGGCTTCACCGGCGTCTACACTCGCCGGAGATGGCGACCGAAGGCAGGGGGAGGTGGAGCAGAGGCAATGAGGCCCACGCGCGACGTGGTCAACGAGCGGGCGAGCGGGCACGCAGGCGAGCACCTGCTCGATGCAGAGGATGCAGAGGCCGCGGGGGCTTCAGGCGATGCAGGGAACGGAGGAGGTCGGGTTCATGGCGGAGGCGGCGAGATCCAGCGGCGAACAGAGAGGGCTTGAACGAGTCGCGGCAGCCATGGGAACGATGGGGCACCTCGGGCTTCCTGTGAACACCGAGAGAGAGACCGAGAGATTAGAGTGAGAGAGAGACAAGAAAGAAACAAGAAGAAGGCAGGGGAAGAAGAAAAGAGGAGCTGTGAGACCTCGAACTCCGGTGGCCAACTGCTCGAGGCCGGAGGTGGCTGGCTGCTTGGGATCGAGCCCATCTCGATCTGGAGCTCCGGGCGCCAAGGGAGGAGAGAAAGGGAGTGGAGCGATGGGTTCCTGGAGCTGCTGATGCGGCTTGATGCAGTGGTTGGGCGTCGGTGGAAATCAACGGAATTGGTCGGGGAGGATTTTTGGATCGGGAGGGGATCCCGAGGAAGAGGAGACAAGAGGAGTGGTGGCGGCGGAATGAGGAGGATGGGACAAGCTGCCTAATTTCTAGGGTTGGATCCCGTGTATATATAGCAGGTGGATTTGGCTAGGGACTAATTGGTCCCTCCGATCGTAATGGGACGGCCCAGAATAAATAGGTTAGGGCATCCAATTAAGAAAACAGAGATGTTTTGTAGATATTTGGGGATGATCCAAATCCAACGGTGACGACTAGCCGGGTCGGGTTCGGGACAGCTTTCGGACGCGCGCGAGGGGTTTGAGTATTGTGCAAAGAGGGTCAAATGGTCGGGCAACAACAGAAGGGTCGGTCTGAGAAAGGTCAACAGAGACGAGGAAGAAGCGACAACTAACAACGGATGCATGTTTTATGAAAACGATGCAGATGCAATGCACATGATGCTATGATATGAAATGCAAGACATGAAAAAAAGAAAAAAAAGAAAACAAAACAAAAGAAAAAAACCCAACCATGAAGGAAATATCATATCGCATCTCCGGAAAAGGCAAGAGTTGGAGTTACGAATATGGAAAGTTGTATCCGGGGCGTTACAGTGTCCTTCTCCAACATATCTCTCCGACTCCACGTCGCTGCCAAGAAGCTAACCTGCCGTCAGTGGTCAACCCGCCTAGCTTGTCATAGCGATTAGGGCAACTAGGAGCCCAATGATCAGGATCCCCACATGACAAACACCTTTCTTCTTGTCATTCTTCTTCTTGAAGTTCGTGTGTTGCACAGCCTTGTTCTTCCCATCAAACTTTGCTTTACCATCAAACTTTCCCTTGTTCTTGAACTTGTGGGGGCTGGAAGTTCTTCTTCTGTACCAGATTGGCACTAGATCCTCCCTCAATTCCTCGAGCACATGTGTCCTTTGCTCTCACCTTTTCTTCCACATCAACAGTGCCAATGAGATCCACGAAGGAGGAAGCTTAGTGATGATACCTCCGGCAACAAACTTGTCCGATAGCATACAACTGAAGTGCTCAAGTTCTTTAGCAAATGACTGTATCTCATGAGCTTGCTCAACCATGAAGCGCTCTTCAATCATCCTGTAATCATAGAATTGTTCCATGACGTACAGCTCAGTGCTAGCAACCGGAGGGTAGCAACGGTGGCCTTACTTGGACCCGAGCGGCGGCGACCTACCGTGTTCTACTCTTCCTCGTTTTCTGTGTGGCGCGGCCTTGTTGGCAGCGGGGCTGGGCCTCAGCGGAGCCGGCGATGTCCTCTATCTCGTTACAGGCGGGCGGCGCCTCGGTGGAGCGGGGGAAATCCTCCCCCTCGTTACAGGTAGGGTGGGGCCTCGGCGGAGCCGGCGGTGTCCTCTGCCTTGTTGTTGGCACCGCGGGGCCTCAGCGGAGCAGGGTCTTGTCGACGCCAGCGGAGCGGGGACTCGTCGGAGCCGACATTGTCCTCTGCGGCTCTGCCTCGTCCTCAGTCTCGCCAAACATCGCCTCGCCCGCTTCATCGCCCTCTTTGTAGGCGTCCGCAGCCTCCGCCACCCGCATGCGGTACTGCCAGCGCTCGAGGCTGCCATCGCGGGCGGAGCGGTATGAGTCGAGCAGCGCCACCCGCATACGGATGGACGACACTTGTGTCTTTTGAAGGAGGAGCAATCGCATGCACCGGGAAGTGAGGCGGGTGGCGCTGACCGTTTCGGGCGGAAAGTGCGCGTGTGCGAGGGAGGCGGTCTGGGTGGGCCAGGGCAGTCAGACTCGTGCTTGGCAGTGGGTCGGTCCAGCAGCCGGACATGCTGGCTTGCCAGCTACCTCGCTGAGCTTAGCGACGACAATCAGACGATGGACGTAGCTTCCGACCAGGAGGCGGCGCCACTATCCAAGCCGGTTCATGCCGTGTTCACCATAGAGCAGGTGCGGCCGCATTTCGACGCCCTAATGGCGGAAGAGCTATGATACGTCTCCAACGTATCTATAATTCTTGATTGCTCCATGCTACTTTATCTACTGTTTTGGACTATATTGGGCTTTATTTTCCACTTCTATATTATTTTTGGGACTAACCTATTAACCGGAGGCCCAGCCCAGAATTGCTGTTTTTTTGCCTATTTCAGTGTTTCAAAGAAACGGAATATCAAACGGAGTCCAAACGGAATGAAACCTTCGGGAACATGATTTTCTCACCGAACGTGATCCAGGAGACTTGGACCCTACTCCAAGAAGTAACAGAGGCGGTCACGAGGGTGGGGGGCGCCCCCCCAGGGCGCGCCCCCCTGCCTCGTGGCCCCCTATTGCTCCACCGACGTACTCCTTCCTCCTATATATACCTACGTATCCCCAAACGATCAGAACAGGAGCCAAAAACCTAATTCCACCGCCGCAACCCTCTGTATCCACGAGATCCCATCTTGGGGCCTGTTCCGGAGCTCCGCCGGAGGGGGCATCCACCATGGAGGGCTTCTACATCAACACCATAGCCCCTCCGATGAAGTGTGAGTAGTTTACTTCAGACCTTCGGGTCCATAGCTAGTAGCTAGATGGCTTCTTCTCTCTTTTTGGATCTCAATACAATGTTCTCCCCCTCTCTCATGGAGATCTATTTGATGTAATGTTGTTCTTTTTGCGGTGTGTTTGTTGAGACCGATGAATTATGGGTATATGATCCAATTTATCTATGAACAATATTTGAATCTTCTCTGAATAATTTATGTATGATTGAGTTATCTATGCAAGTCTCTTCGAATTATCCTTTTGGTTTGGCCAACTAGATTGGTAGTTCTTGCAATGGGAGAAGTGCTTAGCTTTGGATTCAATCTTGCGGTGTCCTTTCCCAATGACAGAAGGGGCAGCAAGGCACGTATTGTATTGTTTCCATCAAGGATAACAAGATGGTTTTTTTATCATATTGCATGAATTTATCCCTCTACATCATGTCATCTTGCTTAAGGCGTTACTCTGTTTTTAACTTAATACTCTAGATGCATGCTGGATAGCGGTCAATGAGTGGAGTAATAGTAGTAGATGTAGAATCGTTTCGATCTACTTGTCTCGGACATGATGCCTATATACATGATCATACCTAGATATAATCATAACTATGCTCAATTCTGTCAATTGCTCAACAGTAATTTGTTCACCCACCGTAGAATACTTATGCTCTTGAGAGAAGCCACTAGTGAAACCTATGGCCCCCGGGTCTATTCTCATCATATCAATCTCCATTGCCTTATTTACTTGCTTTGTTTTTACTTTGCCTTTTACTTTTCACTTTGCATCTATCTATCAAAAATACCAAAAATATTATTTATCATCTGTATCAGATCTCACTCTCGTAAGTGACCGTGAAGGGATTGACAACCCCTAATCGCGTTGGTTGCGAGTAGCTATCGTTTTGTGTAGGTACGAGGGACTTGTGTGTGGTCTCCTACTGGATTGATACCTTGGTTCTCAAAAACTGAGGGAAATACTTATGCTACTTTGCTGCATCATCCTCTCCTCTTCGGGGAAATCCAACCCAGTGCTCAAGAGGTAGCAAGAAGAATTTCTGGTGCCGTTGCCGGGGAGGCTCACGCAAGCACATCAATAATGCCAAGTACCCATCACAATCCCTATCTCTCGCATTACATTATTTTCCATTTGCCTCTCGTTTTCCTCTCCCCCACTTCACCCTTGTCGTTTTATTCGCCCTCTCTTTCCCAATCTCCTCCTCTCTTTCCGGTTTGCCTTTTCCCGTTGCCATTTGTTTGCTCGTGTGTTAGTTTGCTTGCTTGTCGTTATGTCTGAAATTGGGGAAATTATTGCTGACATGGGCGATAGTAATATCATGGAAAATTCTGAAGCTCCTGCTGAAGAATCCCCTACCTATCATACAAAAAGACTTCGAATCGGTAGTGGTAATATTATTGGAAAAGGAGTTATTCAAGATTTCTTTACTTGTGCCGGTGCTTTGCCCTCTATGGGCAGTTCTATTCTTCATAGAACCAGTAGTCTTACTGATGCTATTGCCATGCTTATCGTTGAACTTGAAAGGCAATTTATGCATATGCACCCTTCTATACAAAGGATTTTCCTAGAATTTTCTAATATCGAACACTCCTCTGTTAAGCGTGCTGCTACTATCTTTTTGGCCCATGAATTCAGATTTATAATAAAATAGACCAAAGAAATCTTTGCGCATTATAGGGTGGACGTCGGCCGTCCTCCCATAGAATATATCCTCTTTGATCAAGAAGAAATTATGCGTTTTCAATCTCTTGACTATGTTGCTTTCAATGAAAACCTTAGAAAAAGGTGCCAACCAACATCTTAATTGATATAATCTCTGAATTTAATGATGATTTTGCTATTCAAAATAATGAGTTAGGATACCCTCTTGAGTATAGACTCACAATGTTTTGTCAAAAGAACGCTTATAATGATGAATTGGTTGTGCATTATGAAGGGCCGAAAGAGGAACCTATACCTCCTAAAATTGATCTTAGGGATGTTTGCCCTATTAAATTTAGCCCTTTTGATTACTTTTGCTTACCTCAAAGAAAACTTGCTGCCGAACGTAGATAATATGAAATGAGTTTCACCGATCTATCTTATTACTACGGCACTACCTAGATCTATCCTTGCTTTTATGCCTAGCTAGGGGCGTTAAACGATAGCGCTTGTTGGGAGGCAACCCAATTTTATTTTTTGTGTTTTTTGGTTTTGCTTCTGTTTAGGAATAAATAATCCATCCACCTTCTGTTTGGATGTTGTTTTATGTTTTAATTAGTGTTTGTGCCAAGTAGAACCTATAGGATAACCTACGATGATAGTTGATTTGATTCTGCTGAAAAACAGAAACTTTGTGCGCATGAATATAATTTTGTTAAATCACAGAAACGTGCTTTTGCGTTGATTCTTTTTGCTTCTGTTCAATAGACAAATTTTCCAGGACTTCCTATTTTGGTAGAAGTTTTAGAGTTCCATAAGTTTGCGTTAGTCACAGATTTCTACAGACTGTTCTGTGTTTGACAGATTCTGTTTTGCGGGTGTTGTTTGCTTATTTTGATGAATCTATGGTTAGTAAAATAGTTTATAATCCATAGAGAAGTTGGAATATAGTAGGTTTAACACCAATATAAATAAATAATTAGTTCATTACAGTACCTTGAAGTAGTCTTTTGTTTTCTTTCTCTAACGGAGCTCACGAGATTTCTGTTGAGTTTTGTGTTGTGAAGTTTTCAAGTTTTGGGTGAATTCTTTTGATGGATTATGGAACAAGGAGTGGCAAGATACTAAGCTTGGGGATGCCCATGGCACCCCCAAGATAATCCAAGGACACCAAAAAGTCAAAGCTTGGGGATGCCCCGTAAGGCATCCCCTCTTTCGTCCACTTCCATCGGTAATTTACTTGGAGCTATATTTTTATTCACCACATGATATGTGTTTTGCTTGGAGCGTCTTGTATTATTTGCGTCTTTGCTTGTTAGTTTACCACAATCATCCTTGTTTTACACACCTTTTTAGATAGCCATACATGAATTGGAATTTGTTAGAATACTCTATGTGCTTCACTTATATCTTTTGAGCTTGATAGTTTTGCTCATAGTGCTTCACTTATATCTTTTGAGCGTGATAATTGTTGCTCTAGTGCTTCATTTAGATCTTTTAGAGCACGGTGGTGGATTTGTTTTAAAGAAACTATTGATCTCTCATGCTTCACTTAGACTATTTTGAGAGTCGTTAATAGCATGGTAATTTGCATAATGATAATATACTTGGTTCAAGATATGTGAAACTTTCTTTTGAGTGCGTTGAATACTAAGAAAAGTTTTATGCTTGATAATTGTTTTGAGATATGGAGGTGATAATATCAAAGTCGTGCTAGTTGAGCAATTATGAATTTGAGAAATACTTGTGCTGAAGTTTGTGATTCCTATAGCATGCACGTATGGTGAACCGTTATGTGATGAACTCGGAGCATGATTTATTTATTGATTGTCTTCCTTATGAGTGGCGGTCGGGGACGAGCGATGGTCTTTTCCTACCAATCCATCCCCCTAGGAGCATGCACATGATACTTTGCTTTGATAACTTCTAGATTTTTGCAATAAGTATATGAGTTCTTTATGACTAATGTTGAGTCCATGGATTATACGCACTTTTTCCCATCCTTCCACCATTGCTAGCCTCTCTAATACCGCGACACTTTTCGCCGGTGTCATACACCCACCATATAACTTCCTCAAAACAGCCACCATATCTACCTATTATGGCATTTCCATAGCCATTTTGAGATATATTTCCATGCAACTTTCCACCGTTCCGTTTATTATGACACGCTCCATCATTGTCATATTGCTAGCATGATCATGTAGTTGACATCATATTTGTGGCAAAGCCACCGTTCATAATTCTTTCATACATGTCACTCATGATTCATTGCATATCCCGGTACACTGCCGGAAGCATTCATATAGAGTCATACTTTGTTCTAATTATCGAGTTGTAATTGTTGAGTGTAAGAAAAATAAAAGTGTGATGATCATCATTATTAGAGCATTGTCCCAAGTGAGGAAAGGATGATGGAGACTGTGATTCCCCCACAAGTCGGGATGATACTCCGGACGAAAAAAAAGAGGCCAAAAAAAGAGAAAGGCCCAAATAAAAAAAAGAGAAAAAGAGAGAAGGGACAATGTTTCTATCCTTTTACCACACTTGTGCTTCAAAGTAGCACCAAGATCTTCATGATAGAGAGTCTCTCATTTTGTCACTTTCATATACTAGTGGGAATTTTTCATTATAGAACTTGGCTTGTATATTCCAATGATGGGCTTCCTCAAAATGCCCTAGGTCTTCGTGAGCAAGCAAGTTGGATGCACACCCAATTAGTTTCTTTTGTAGAGCTTTCATATACTTATAGCTCTAGTGCATCCGTTGCATGGCAATCCCTACTCACTCACATTGATATCTATTGATGGGCATCTCCATAGCCCGTTGATACACCTAGTTGATGTGAGACTATCTTCCCTCTTTTTGTCTTCTCCACAACCACCATTCTATTCCACATATAGTGCTATATCCATGGCTCACGCTCATGTATTGCGTGAAGATTGAAAAAGTTTTGAGAATGTCATAAGTATGAAACAATTGCTTGGCTTGTCATCGGGGTTGTGCATGATTTAAATATTTTGTGTGGGGAAGATGGAGCACAGCCAGACTATATGATTTTGTAGAGATAACTTTCTTTGGCCATGTTATTTTGAGAAGACATGATTGCTTTGATTAGTATGCTTGAAGTATTATTATTTTTATGTCAATATGAACTTTTGTCTTGAATCTTTCGGATCTGAATATTCATATCACAATTAAGAAGATTTACATTGAGATTATGCCAAAGTATCACACCGCATCAAAAATTCTCTTTTTACCATTTACCTACTCGAGGACGAGCAGGAATTAAGCTTGGGGATGCCTGATACGTCTCCAAAGTATCTATAATTTTTTATTGCTCCATGCTACTTTATCTACTGTTTTGGACTATATTGGGCTTTATTTCCCACTTTTATATTATTTTTGGGACTAACCTATTAACCGGAGGCGCAACCCAGAATTGCTGTTTTTTTGCCTATTTCAGTGTTTCAAAGAAACGGAATATCAAATGGAGTCCAAACGGAATGAAACCTTCGGGAACGTGATTTTCTCACCGAATGTGATCCAGGAGACTTGGACCCTACTCCAAGAAGTAACAGAGACGGTCACGAGGGTGGGGGGCACCCCCCCTAGGGCGCGCCCCCTACCTCGTGGCCCCCCTGTTGCTCCACCGACGTACTCCTTCCTCCTATATATACCTATGTATCCCCAAACGATCAGAACAGGAGCCAAAAACCAAATTCCACCGCCGCAACCTTCTGTATCCACGAGATCCCATCTTGGGGCCTATTGCAGAGCTCCGCCGGAGGGGGCATCCACCATGGAGGGCTTCTACATCAACACCATAGCCCCTCCGATGAAGTGTGAGTAGTTTACTTCAGACCTTCGGGTCCATAGCTAGTAGCTAGATGGCTTCTTCTCTCTTTTTGGATCTCAATACAATGTTCTCCCCCTCTCTCGTGGAGATCTATTCGATGTAATCTTCTTCTTTTTGCGGTGTGTTTGTTGAGACCGATGAATTGTCGGTTTATGATCCAATTTATCTATGAACAATATTTGAATCTTCTCTAAATTCTTTTATGTATGATTGAGTTATCTTTGCAAGTCTCTTTGAATTATCCTTTTGGTTTGTCCAACTAGATTGGCAGTTCTTGCAATGGGAGAAGTGCTTAGCTTTGGGTTCAATCTTGCGGTGTCCTTTCCCAGTGACAGAAGGGGTAGCAAGGCACGTATTGTATTGTTGCCATTAAGGATAACAAGATGGGGTTTTTATCATATTGCATGAATTTATCCCTCTATATCATGTCATCTTGCTTAAGGCGTTACTCTATTTTTAACTTAATACTCTAGATGCATGCTGGATAGCGGTCGATGAGTGGAGTAATAGTAGTAGATGTAGAATCGTTTCGATCTACTTGTCTCGGACATGATGCCTATATACATGATCATACCTAGATATAATCATAACTATGCTCAATTCTGTCAATTGCTCAACAGTAATTTGTTCACCCACCGTAGAATACTTATGCTCTTGAGAGAAGCCACTAGTGAAACCTATGGCCCCCGGGTCTATTCTCATCATATCAATCTCCATTGCTTTATTTACTTGCTTTGTTTTTACTTTGCCTTTTATTTTTCACTTTGCATCTATCTATCAAAAATACCAAAAATATTATTTATCATGTGTATCAGATCTCACTCTCGTAAGTGACCGTGAAGGGATTGACAACCTCTAATCGCGTTGGTTGCGAGTAGCTATCGTTTTGTGTAGGTACGAGGGACTTGTGCGTGGTCTCCTACTGGATTGATACCTTGGTTCTCAAAAACTGAGGGAAATACTTACGCTACTTTGCTGCATCATCCTCTCCTCTTCGGGGAAATCCAACGCAGTGCTCAAGAGGTAGCAAGCTACCAGCGTAGTAGGACCTGTGCTGCAACCTCCGTCTCCTCAACGAGCACCGGTGAACAAGCGAACGACAATGTCGTCGCACACATGTGGCCCTATGATCCTAGCTTCCCGAGTGAGAAACGGGCGCTGTATCAGACCATCCGTAGGGCCCGCGAGGCCCTCTCCATCGTCCTTCAAGTTGTTGCGCTCGCTGTGGCGCCGCCATCTCGCATTGTCAACATGGTCAACGGACATGAGGATGAGGAGATGAATTTACTTGGAGAGGATGACAGTGGGGACCCACCAGGGCCATAGCCGCACGTACTCAAGTGCCTCCTTATTAGTATATGAAACTATAATTTTTTTGCTTCCTCCTGGTTTCCTGACATCACGATCCCACACCATTGTCAACCTATGTAGTCAATAAACGAGAGAATTGCACAAGAAGCGGCCGACAGCTGGGACCAAGCAGCTCGAGCAGTATCTGTGTTTTTGAGGTGTGAGCACTACAGAGTTTTCTTGAGCAATGTTTAGCCCAGATATTAATTTTTCTCCTCTGAACAACAACGAAAACATACAGCTATTAACTGGGAGGGATGAGGCCCGTCTAGCCCAGGCCAGATATCCAGCCCAGATATTTATTTGTTTCAAGCTGAAAATGGCTAGCCCAGCTATACTTTTTTTTAGGAATACCTAGGCAAGGTCAAGTTGTTATTCTCCACCCCGCTGGGTTGCAAATCTTTCCTAGGAGGGATGCATTAGGCTTAACAAGAAAATGGGTTTTAAGAAATAATAAATGGGATGTAATTATAAAAACTGGGAAGTAACTATAAAAAATGCATCAAACACGTAATTACTTTATAAAATATTATTTTTGAATATTGAAAATTTTAATTTCATTAATTGTTGCGAGCGCAATGTTTCATTGGATTTTTACGTAATATAAATTTATATTGAAATTGCATTTAATTTGACTAGAAATTTCAGGATAAAGATATTTCAGATCCCATCAAAATGTGGGAAATTTTATTGAATTATGTTTTGAACGGTTGGTTGAAATGGGCTGTACTTTTAACAAACTGTAAATGGGCTGTAGTAAATTCCATTAGAATTCAAAAATTGGCTGCACATTCTTACAAATCTCAAATGGGCTATAAGTTCTTTGTCACACACTTGTGGCCTTACTAAGTTGATGTGTCCCCTCAAAAAAAAGAATTGACGCGTATGCAAGGCTTTGTGAACTTATAGTCAACACATGGTTCTAGCAGCAGTGGCCGTTGGATGTCCATCCAACGGATGTTGTGCTTCTTCTTCAATCTCGGATATTCTAGCTTCACCTGCCCAAAAAATAATTCCTCCCCCTGACATCTGGCGCGCACCATTCCAGAAGCTGGCCTGTGGGCCTACTAAGTTGACGTGTACCAAGGGCTTTGTCAACTTAGTCAATATAAACGATTCTTGCTGCAATGACCGTATGATGTCCATCCAACGGCCGTCGTGCTTCTTCAACCTCTGGTCTTCTTGCTCCAGCCGCCGACTGCAACGCCGGTCGTGCCGCCTGCTCCTGCCTCCCGTGGCCGGTTGTGCTGCCGCGTAGGCCTCACCGCCCCCTACTACTCCCACCGCTGGCCAGGGCATCCCTCCACTCACCCACACCCCCTGTTATTCTGCGGCGACGACAGCCTCACACCACAGCCGAACCAGTGAACCATCGTACTCCTCTCCACGTGGGCATCCACTACCGCATCTTCCCCGGCTCCGTGTCGTCCCCTTCCTAGGACTCGCTGTCGTCCACCGCCCTGGTGCTCTCGGCGCGGCATGGTCAATGTCGTCAATGACCGACTTCCATCGGAAGAGTAATGTACGTGGAGAGGCTGACAGCTGGGTCCACGGCCGCAGCAAGGAAGTGCCTCCTTATTATGCGCAAAATAATTATTCCTCCACCTGACAGTGGGGACCCACCGGACGGGCCACCGTATTTCGCAAAAAAATGTTTCCCCCTGACTGCTGGGACCCACCAGCTACATCTTCGCACGCAAGGAAGTGCGTTCGAGCAAAAAAACGATTCGTCCCCCTGACTGCTGGGATCCACCAGCTACATCTTCGCACACAAGGAAGTGCCTGACAGTCAGGACCCACCTGGTCAAAGCATACGTAGCATTGTCATTCTGGTCGCGAACGTGTACGTACATACTGGTCGATGTAGAGGCGCGCACGTGTCGTAGTAGAGGCGTGCACGTAGCATGTACACGTACGTACAATGGCCAGGGTGCAAGAAAGTAAATACGGCCACGTACGTACATATGGGAGAGGTCTCGAAAGCCTATTCGCGCGTACGTACGGCCAGGGCTCATGTACATGGCTGGGTCGGAACGGAGAAACAGTGTCATCGTCGTGTTCATGGGGAGCCAACCGGCTGGGTCGGAACGGAATGCGTCGTCGTGTTCACCGGGAGGGCTTGGACGGAACAGCCGATGGAAAGGATGCCTGGCGTACCACAGAACGGAGGAAATGGCCTTGTGTTCGACCGGCCACGTTCGAAACGGGATCCTATTCATCGGGAGGGGTCTGGCGTACCGCAAAACAGAGGAAACGGACCTCATACGGTCGAAACGGGGGTCTTGTTGATCGGGAGGGGTGTGGCGTACCGCAAAATGGAGGAAACGAACTTGTCTTGGAGCGCTACGGTCAAAACGGGGGTCCTGTTCATCGGGAGGGGTGTGGCGTACCACAAAACGAGACTCCATGGGATACTGTTCATCTCCACCGTCGACCCCCTCCAGCCTCCACGGGCTACTGTTCATCCATCGTCGACCTCCTCCAGCCTCCACCTGCGACTATTCATCCACGGGCTCCTGTTCATCCAGCCTCCACCGCGCACTACTCCACCGGCTACTGTTCAACCAGCCATCTCCACGGGCTCCTGTTCAACCACCCCTCCATGGGCTACTGTTCATCCAGCCTTCCACCATCTACTGTTCATCCTGCCCTCCACGGGGTGGTCCTATTCATCCAGCCCTCCACGGGGTCCTGTTCATCCAGCCCCAATCGGCTCGATCGATCGGGGTCCTGTTCATCCAGAGGCAACACCACAGGGGTCCTGTTCATCCACCCCCGCCGGGAACTGTTCATCCACCCCCTCCCCCCTCAACAACGCTTACTGTTCATCCAGAGGTAACACC